>NW_020925986.1:0-643 GCF_003984885.1 Neopelma chrysocephalum
GTGCCTGAATGTCCTGTACCATTCCTAGGCAAGAGATGTATTTAGTAATTTAAATGACATTTGAAAAAGGGAAAATCCAAGTGTGTGGGTGCAGCTGCTCTGTCATTCCTGGTTTTTGGTGTCATTGTGTTCCTCAGTGGTCCTGAGGAGGGTGAAGCCCTTCCATGCAGGACATGGAGATGGTGCCTGGCCTGTCCAAATGCATTAAATGCTGCTGCTGAAGGAGCCCCCCCAGTGATTTTATCTGCACTGACCCCCTGGAGCCCACACGCGCCTGCTCCTGCCTGGACAGAAACCAGCAGCTTCCTTGGACTGGTGTCCCCCAGGAAGGACGTTTTCACCCCCGTTTCTGAGGCTTTTAATAGTCTTTGATCAATGAATATTTCTGCCTGTGATTTCTCCTTGTGGTGTCTTCTTGAAGCCTGAAGCAAGCAGAGGAGGGGATGCCAAAGATCCGCCCTCCCCTCTCTATTGTCACTCTCCACCCCCCAGGCCCTTCCTCTGCAGTGTCCTGTCTCCCTGGACATCCCCCCTGGAACTTGTGCCCTTCCCTGCTGGCACGGGTGGGCACACCCCCCCATGCCAGTCATGTTCCCAAGCACTGCCAGGGCCACCTGTGTGACCAGCAGGGCATGAGTGGGGG
>NW_020925987.1:0-916 GCF_003984885.1 Neopelma chrysocephalum
GAAGGACCGGGATAACCGGGACTGGTCCCACCGGGAAGGAACCGGGAGCACCGGGATGGCCCCGGGAAGGAGGAGATGGGGGGGTGTCCCCACCGTTCCCTAACGGAGCCCCCCGGTCAGGGCGGGGGTCCCGGAGCCCCCCCCGCGGCCCCGGAGCCCCCCGGGGGAGGGTCTGACGTTCCTGCAGGAGTCGGTTCGGCTGCTGAGCCCCCCCGAGCCCCCCCCGGCCGCTCCCGACGCCCCCCCGGACACCCCGGGGGTCCCCCCGCCCACCACCGGGACCCCCGAGGCGCTGGGGCTGATCAGCCTCCAGTGCCGGCACCTGGATGGGGGGATCGGGATCGGGATCAACACTGGGATTGGCACCGGGATCAACACCGGGACCTGGAACGGGATCGACACCGGCACCAGTAACGGGACTGGGACAGGCACCGGGATCAACACCGGGACCAGTAACTGCACCTGGATCGACACTGGGACCAGTAATGGCACCGGGACTGATACCGGGACCAGCAGCAGCACCGGGATCAACACTGGGATCGGGATCAACACTGGGACCGGCACCGGGACCAACACGGGGATCGGGATCAACGCCGGGATTGGGATCAGCCCCGGGACCAGTAGCGGCACCGGGATCGACACCGGGACCAGTAACGGAGCTGGGATCGACACCAGGAGCGGCCCCGGGACCAGTAACGACACCAGGACCGGCCCCGGGCTCGGGTCGGGCCGGCGCCGCAAACAGTCGAACCCCCAGCGCGGGGCGGACCCCCGGGACCCCCCCTCGTTCCGGGGGGTGACGCTCCGGATGCGCCTCGGGGGTCCCGGGGGGGTCCCGGGGGACACCGACGGCGGCTGCCGCCTCCTCATCAGCGCCCGCAGGTACCGCCCGGGGGGCTCCGTCTGTCCGGCCGTC
>NW_020925987.1:1016-1313 GCF_003984885.1 Neopelma chrysocephalum
ACCCCCGGCAAAGACCCCCGAGGGCTGTCCCCTCATTTTGGGGGGGGGTCTTTCCCCTTTCCGGGGGGGTCATTCCCCATTCCGGGTGGTCTCTCCCCATTTTGGGGGGGGGGTCTCTCCCCCTTTTGGGCGGGTCTCCCTATTCCGAGGGTCTTTTCCCACTTCGGGGGTCTCTCCCCATTCCGGGGGGGTCTTTCCCCATTTTGGGGGACTCCCCATTCCGGGAGGGGTTTTCCCCATTTTAGGGGCGCTCCCCCCATTCCGGGGGGGTCCCCGCTCCCCCTCTAACCCCCCCCC
>NW_020925987.1:1413-4044 GCF_003984885.1 Neopelma chrysocephalum
CCCCCCCCCCCCGCAGCCGCGGCAGCAGCAGCAGCTCCGAGGACGAAACTCCCCCCGCGCCGGGTAAGAGCGAACTTTGGGGGGGCTTGGGGGGGTTTTGGGGGGTCTGGGGGCGCCCCCCCCGAGCCCCCCCCAACCCCGGCGTGTTTTGGGGGTCAGGGCACAAACGCTGCGCGTCCTGCAAGACCCGCCGGACCCCCCTGTGGCGAGCGGCCGAGAACGGGACCCCCCTGTGCAACGCCTGCGGCATCAGGTGAGGGGACACCCCCCCAAAAAACACCCCCCCGGGCCGGGGACCCCCCTGAGCCCCCCGAGGTGACCCCGCGGCTCTTTCCCGGCAGGTACAGGAAGTACCGGGTGCGGTGCCGGCGCTGCTGGAACGTCCCGGGCAGGAGCGGGGGTGGGGGGGGGACCCCAAAAGCCCCGTCCTGTCCCCTCTGCGCGGGGTGGGGACCCCCCGGACCCCCCCGCGGGGACAGGAGGTGACCGGAGGGGGGGGTGGGGGCACTTTGGGGGTGGCACTTTGGGGGTGTGCGGGGGTCTCTGGGGCAGAGATTAAATGTTGGTGTGTGAATGGCGAGGGGGTGTCACCGAGTCACCTGCGCGGGGGGGGCACATGGGGGGGGTTGGAGGGGACACGGGGGGACGGGGGTGACATTGGGGGGAATTGGGGGGGCCCAGGGGGATGGGAGTGGCGTTGAGGGGGGACGGGGGGGCGGGGGTGACATCGGGGGCATTTGGGGAAGGGATGGGGGTGACATCGGGGGGATTTGGGGGCACAGGGGGATGGGGGGACATTAGGGGGGCACGGGGGGGGGTGGAGGTGACCAGGGGGGGCACAGGGTGGAGATTCCTGTCTCTGGACGTGGGATGGGGGCAGGGGACAGGGTTTGGGGACAGGGTTTGGGGACAGTGGGGCGGTGGCCGGAGATGGGGGTCCCCCACCCCAGCCAGGGGTTGGAGACACGGGACAGGATTTGGGGACAATGAGGGGGTTGGGATGGGGTCCTTGTCCCTGGGAGACAGGGGACAGGGTCTGGGGACAGGGCACAGGATTTGGGGACAAGGTTTGGGGACAGGGGGCGGTGCCTCCCGTCAAACCGGGATCGTTTATTGGGTGTTTTTTCCATCTCCCGGGAGGAGCCGAACCCGCCCCCGCGCCCCCCCCCCCCCGGGACACCCCCCCTGAGTTCCGGCTCTGCCGCCCCCGCCACGGCCCCCAAAGTCCTTAAAAACCCCCCAAAACCTCCCCCGGGAGAGGGGCGGGACCCTAAAACCCCCCTGGGATGGGGAAGGGGGGTGTGGGTACCCCTAAACTCCCTGGGACTGGAGTGGGACCCCAAAAACCCCCTGGGATGGGGCAGGGGGGCTCTGGGGACCCCAAAAAGTCTCTGGGATGGGGCAGGGGGGCTCTGGGGACCCCAAACCCCCTGGGGTGGGGCAGGGGGACTCTGAGGACCCCAAACCCCCCCTCCCTGCCGGGCTGTGCCCTTACTGGTGCAAACTGGGGGCTTTGGGGGAGCCCTCGGTGTCCTGCACGTTTTGACCCCCCAAAACCCCCCCGGGACCAGGGAAAAGGGGCTCTGGGGACCCCAAACCTCGCTGGGCTGAGGGTGGGGATGCTCCTCGTGGTTTCAGGGTGAGCTGGAATCCCAAAAACCTCCCCCGTGGTGCTGATGGTGCCGAGGGGGAGCATTGGAGGAACCCTCGGTGTCCTCATATGCCCCAAAACCCCCCCAAAAACCCTCCAACCCCCCCAAACCCCCTCGAACCCCCCCATGACCGGGAATTTGGGGGGTCCCTGGAGGTCCCCCCTGGAATGGGGATGGTTCTGGGGGGGTGGGCTGGAGGTCAAAGCCCCCCCCGTGGTCCTGCTGGTGCAGACGGGCGGCACTGAAGGGTCCCTCGGCGTCCCACACGTTGTACCCCCCAAAAACCCCATCAAGGGGGGTTTTGGGGGTCCCAGCTCAGGATGGGGTGAGCTGGATGCCGAAGATGTCCGGGGGGTTGTGTCGGTACCAAGGGGTGGCTTTGAAGGGTCCCTCGGTGTCCCACACGTTGTGCCCCCCCATAAACCCGGTGGAGGGTGATTTTGGGGGTCCCGGGGGGTCCCCAGCAGGAAGGGGGTGGTCCCCACTCAGGGTGGGGTGAGCTGGATGCCAAAGATGTCCAGGGGGTTTTTGGGGGTCCCAGCTCAGGGGGGGGTGAGCTGGATGCCAAAGATGTCCAGGGGGTTTTTGGGGTCCCCAGCTCAAGGGGGGGTGAGCTAGATGCTGAAGATGTCCGGGGGGTTTTTGGGGATGCCGAAGATGTCCGGGGGGGATTTTTGGGGGTCCCAGCTCAGGGTGGGGTGAGCTGGATGCCGAAGATGTCAGGAGGTCCGTGCTGGGGCCGGTGCAGCCGGGCGGCCTCGGAGGATCCCTCGGCGTCCCTGACGTTGTACTCGCCCTTCTTGCAGGCGGGGCTGCGCAGGTACAACCCCCCCGCCACCGCCAGAGACACTGCAGCCACCCCGGCCAGCGACGACAGGGACACCAGAGCCACCAGCCAGCTCTCTGTGGGGACAGGGGGACACAGGGGACATCAGGGACACCAGGGACACCCAACACAGGGACACCAGGGCCACCAGCC
>NW_020925988.1:0-2359 GCF_003984885.1 Neopelma chrysocephalum
CCCTCAAAATTCACCCAAAATTTACCGAACAACTGGACCAAAGATTCGGCCAAAAACTGCCCAAAATCCGCCCCAAATTTGGGATTAGGAGGGACTGGGAGGGACTGAGAGGGACTGGGAGAGACTGGGAGGGTGTTTGAGGGTCACTGGTTTATACTGGGAGGGACTGGGATGGACTGGGATGGACTGGGATGGACTGGGATGAACTGGGAGGCACTGGGAGTAACTGGGACGGACTGGGAGTCACAGGGAGGCACTGGGATGGACTGGGAAGGACTGGGAAGGACTGGGAGCACTGGGAGTCACTGGGATGGACTGGGATGAACTGGGAGTCACTGGGAGTCACTGGGAGGCACTGGGATGGACTGGGAGGCTCTGGGATGGCACTGGGATGGACTGGGAGAGACTGGGATGGCACTGGGATGGATTGGGAGGGACTGGGAGTCACTGGGATGGACTGGGAGTCACTGGGATGGACTGGGAGTCACTGGGAGTCACTGGGAGTCACTGGGATGGACTGGGAGGCACTGGGAGGCACTGGGAGTAACTGGGACGGACTGGGAGTCACTGGGATGGCACTGGGATGGACTGGGATGGACTGGGATGGCACTGGGACACACTGGGAGGGCTTACTGGGAGCACTGGTCAGGCACTGGGAGGGCAGTGGGATGAACTGGGAGGGACTGGGATGGACTGGGAGGGCACTGGGATGGACTGGGAGGTCACTGGGAGGCTCTGGGCCATACTGGTTTGTACTGGGATGGAACTGGGAGGTCACTGGGGGGTAACTGGGTTGTACTGGGAGGCACTGGGAGAGCCCCTCCCACTCAAGAACTGACCCCTCCCACTGTGACATCACTTTATTAGACACGCCCCTCAGGGGGGCGGGGCCAAGCCCCAAAGGGGGCGTGGCCGGCAGCAACATGCGGGTGGGCGTGGCCTCCGTCCCAGCAGCCAATCAGGTCCAGGCGACGTCGACGAGGGGGAGGAGCTGGGCCAGCTGGGCGGGGCCCTCGGGGGCGGAGCTCAGGGGGGTCTCGGCCAATCCCAGGTGAGCCAGGCGGGGGCAGGCGGCCAATGGGGCGAGGGCGGGGGCGTGGCCGATGGCTGGAAGGGGTGGGGTTTAAGGACACGCCCACCTTCAAGAGGCCACACCCCTTCTACCCCCCTCAGTGCTCGATCCCACCCAAGCCATGCCCACAGATGCCAAGCTCCACCCCCAGGACACAAACCACGCCCACAGATGCCAAGCTCCGCCCACAAACCCCAAACTCCACCCACAGACCCCAAACTCCACCCACAAACCCTCAAGCTCCACCCACAAACCCTAAGCCACACCCACAGACCCCAAGTCCCGCCCACAATCCCTAAACCCCACCCACGACCCCCAAAGTCTACCCCTAAACCCCAAGCCACACCCACAAACCGCAAGCCACACCCACTGACCCCAAACTCCACCCACAAACCCTAAACCCCACCCACAACCCGTAAACTCCACCCACAGAATCCAAACCCCACCCACAAACCCCAAGTCCCGCCCACAGACCCCAAGCCACACCCACAAACCCCAAACTCCACCCACAACCCCCAAACCCCGCCCACAACCCAGAAACTCCACCCACAGACACCAAACTCCACCCACAAACCCCAAGCCACACCCACAAACCCCAAGCCACACCCACAAACCCCAAGCCACACCCACAGACCCCAAGCCACACCCACAAACCCTAAACCCTGCCCACAACCTCCAAACTCCACCCACAAACCCCAAGCCACACCCACAAACCCCAAGCCACACCCATGGACCCCAAGCTCCACCCACAACCCCCAAGCCACACCCACAAACCCTAAACCCCGCCCACAACCCCCAAACTCCACCCACAGACCTCAAACCCAACCCACAGACCACAAGTCCTGCCCACAAACCCCAAGCCACACCCCCAAACCCCAAGCCCCACCCTCCCCGGCCCCGCCCTCTCAAGCCCCGCCCCCTTTTCCCTCACGGTTCCCGTGGAGCCGCAGCCGCTCCAGGCGGGGGAGGGGCGGGAACCCCCCCAGATCCGACATCCGGTTCCGGGACAGGTCCAGTTCCTGTGGGGGGATCCCAGTATAAACCAGTATAAACTGGTACAAACCGGTATAAACCAGTACAAACCAGTATAAACCAGTATAAACCAGTATAAACCGGTACAAACCAGTATAAACCGGTACAAACCAGTTTAAATTTGTGGCAGATTTTGGAGTGAATTTTTGGGATGAATTTTGCTGATTTTGGGGCAAATTCTGGGTGAATTTTGGGATGAATTTTGCCAATTTTGGGGTGAATTTTGGGGTAAATTTTGGGGTGAATTTTACTGAT
>NW_020925988.1:2369-2858 GCF_003984885.1 Neopelma chrysocephalum
CAGATTTTAAGGGGAATTTTGGGGCAGATTTTGGGGTGAATTTTCCTTGGGGTGAATTTCAGGGTGAATTTTGGGTGAATTTTGCTGATTTCGGGGCGAATTTCAGGGTGAATTTTTGGGATAAATTTTACTGATTTTGGGGTGAATTTTGGGGTGAATTTTGCCAATTTTGGGGCGAATTTCAGGGTGAATTTTGGGATAAATTTTACTGATTTTGGGGCAGATTTTTACTGATTTTGGGGTGAATTTTGGGGCGAATTTTGCTGATTTTGGGGCGAATTTCAGGGTCAATTTTGGGATAAATTTTGCTGCTTTTGGGGTGAATTTCGGGGTCAATTTGGGGATAAATTTTGCTGATTTTGGGGCAGATTTTTACTGATTTTGGGGTGAATTTTGGGGTGAATTTTGCCGATTTAGGGGCGAATTTCAGGGTGAATTTTGGGATAAATTTTACTGATTTTGGGGCAGATTTTTACTGATTTTGGGGTG
>NW_020925988.1:2868-5280 GCF_003984885.1 Neopelma chrysocephalum
ACTGATTTTGGGGCAGATTTTTACTGATTTTGGGGTGAATTTTGGGGTGAATTTCACTGATTCTGGGGTGAATTTCAGGGTGAATTTTGGGGATAAATTTTACTGATTTTGGGGTGAATTTTGGGGCGAATTTTGCTGATTTTGGGGTGAATTTCAGGGTGAATTTTTGGGATAAATTTTACTGATTTTGGGGTGAATTTCAGGGTCAATTTTGAGATAAATTTTGCTGATTTTGGGGCGAATTTCAGGGTGAATTTTTGGGATAAATTTTCCTGATTTTGGGGTGAATTTTGGGGTGAATTTTGCTGCTTTTGGGGTAAATTTTGGGGTCAATTTTGGGATAAATTTTACTGATTTTGGGGTGAATTTTGGGGTGAATTTTGGGGTGAATTTTGGGATAAATTTTACTGATTTTGGGGTGAATTTTGGGGTGAATTTCACCTATTTTGGGGCAAATTTCAGGGTGAATTTTGGGATAAATTTTGCCGATTTTGGGGCAGATTTTTACTGATTTTGGGATGAATTTTGGGGCGAATTTTGCTGATTTTGGGGTGAATTTCGGGGTCAATTTTGGGATAAATTTTACTGATTTTAAGGTGAATTTTGGGGGAAATTTCACTGATTTCGGGGTGAATTTCAGGGTGAATTTTTGGGATAAATTTTACTGATTTTGGGGCAGATTTTTACTGATTTTGGGGTGAATTTTGGGATAAATTTTGCTGATTTTGGGGCGAATTTCGGGGTGAATTTTGGGGCAAATTTTACCGATTTTGGGGGCAGATTTTTACTGATTTTGGGGTGAATTTTGGGTGAATTTCGCCGATTTTGGGGCGAATTTCGGGGTGAATTTTTGGGATAAATTTTACCGATTTGGGGGCAGATTTTTACTGATTTTGGGGTGAATTTTGGGGTGAATTTTCGTGATTTTGAGGCGAATTTCAGGGTCAATTTTGGGATAAATTTTACTGATTTTGGGGTGAATTTTGGGGCCATTTTCATCAATTTTGGGGTGAATTTCAGGGTGAAGTTTTGGGATAAATTTTACTGATTTTGGGGCAGATTTTTGCTGATTTTGGGGCAAATTTCAGGGTCAATTTTGGGATAAATTTTACCGATTTTGGGGCGGATTTTTACTTATTTTTGGGGTGAATTTTGGGGCGAATTTCATCAGTTTTGGGGTGAATTTCAGGGTGAATTTTTGGGATAAATTTTACTGATTTTGGGGCAGATTTTTTCTGATTTTGGGGCAAATTTCAGGGTGAATTTTGGGATAAATTTCACCGATTTTGGGGCAAATTTTTACTGATTTCAGGGTGAATTTTGGGGTGAATTTCGGGGTGAATTTCATCGATTTTGGGGCGAATTTTGGGGTCAATTTTGGGATAAATTTTACTGATTTTGGGGCAGATTTTTACTGATTTTGGGGCGAATTTTGGGGCGAATTTTGCTGCTTTTGGGGTGAATTTCGGGGTCAATTTTGGCATAAATTTTACTGATTTTGGGGTGAATTTTGGGGCGAATTTCACTGATTTCGGGGCAAATTTCAGGGTGAATTTTGGGATAAATTTCACCGATTTTGGGGCAGATTTTTCCTGATTTTGGGGTGAATTTTGGGGCCAATTTTGCTGATTTTGGGGCAAATTTCAGGGTGAATTTTGGGGATAAATTTTACTGATTTTGGGGTGAATTTTGCAAGTTTTGAGGTGAATTTTGGGGTGAATTTTGCTGATTTTGGGGTAAATTTCGGGGTCAATTTTGGAATAAATGTTACCGATTTTTGGGCAGATTTTTACTGATTTTGGGGTGAATTTTGCTGATTTTGGGGCGAATTTTGGGGTGAATTTTGGGATAAATTTCACCAATTTTGGGGCAGATTTTTCCTGATTTTGGGGTGAATTTTGGGGCGAATTTTGCCGATTTTGAGGCGAATTTGGGGTGGATTTTTGGAGGGGTCTCACCTGGAGGCGCCGCAGGGCCCCCAAATTTGGGGGGAGGGTCCTCAGGAGGTTTCCGGAAAGATCCAGGTGGGTCACCAGGACCATCCGCTCCGGGAGAGGAAGTGACGTCATTGCCTGGGGGCGGGGCCAAGAGGAAACCAGTATGAACCAGTATAAACCAGTATGAACCCCCCCTCCCAGTATAAACCAGTATGAACACCCCTCCCAGTAGAAACCAGTATGAACCTCATTCCCAGTAGAAACCAGTACGAACCCCCCTCCCAGTACAAACCAGTATGAACCCCCCTCCCAGTAGAAACCAGTATGAACCCCCCTCCCAGTATAAACCAGTATGAACCCCCCTCCCAGTAGAAACCAGTATGAACCCCCTTTCCCAGTAGAAACCAGTATGAACCTCATTCCCAGTAGAAACCAGTATGAACCTCATTCCCAGTAGAAACCAGTACGAACCCCC
>NW_020925988.1:5380-6777 GCF_003984885.1 Neopelma chrysocephalum
AGTAGAAACCAGTATGAACCCCCTCCCAGTAGAAACCAGTATGAACCCCCCTCCCAATAGAAACCAGTATGAACCCCATCCCAGTAGAAACCAGTATAAACCAGTAAGCCCCAAAATCACTCCCAGTGGGTCCTGCAACCCCTCCCAGTAGAATCCAGTATAAACCAGTAGAAACCAGTAAGCCCCAAAATCACTCCCAGTGAGTCCTGCAACCCCTCCCAGTATAAACCAGTAGAAACCAGTAACCCTAAAAATCACTCCCAGTGAGTCCTGCAGCCCCTCCAGTATAAACCAGTATAAACCAGTAACCCTAAAAATCACTCCCAGAGCGTCCTGCGCTCCTCCCAGTACAAACCAGTAGAAACCAGTAAGCCCAAAAATCACTCCCAGTGCATCCTGCAACCCCTCCCAGTAAAAACCAATATAAACCAGAATAAACCAGTAAGCCCCAAAATCACTCCCAGTGAGTCCTGCAACCCCTCCCAGTATAAACCAGTATAAACCAGTAACCCTAAAAATCGCTCCCAGTGAGCCCCGCAGTCCCTCCAGTATAAACCAGTATAAACCAGTAACCCTAAAAATCACTCCCAGTGCATCCTGCAACCCCTCCCAGCATAAACCAGTAGAAACCGGTAAGCCCAAAAATCACTCCCAGTGGGTCCCGTGCCCCCTCCCAGTAGAAACCAGTAAGCCCCAAAATCGCTCCCAGTGAGTCCTGCAACCCCTCCAGTATAAACCAGTATAAACCAGTACAAACCAGTGCTCCTTACCTTCTCGGGGAGGCGGAGCCACACCGGCCCCGGCCCCGCCCCCAATCCCAGCACCCCCAGCGCCGCCTCCAATCGCGAGGCCGCGTCGGCCGCGAAGCCCAATCGCAGCGGGTCGGCCTCCTGGGGGGGCGTGGCCACGTCAGAAAGGGGCGTGGTCTACGTAACCACGCCCACACCCGAAGCCACGCCCACCTTGAGGTTCTCCAGGTGCTTCCGGGCCTCGTGGGCGTGGCCAAGGGGGTCCAGCGCCGACAGCAGCAGTGATAGGGTGAGGAGGCAGCCTGGCCACGCCCACAAGGGGGGAGGGGTGCGGTCAGGCCACGCCCCCTCACCTCTGTCTCTTACCTGGCCCGGGGTTATACTGGGAGGGACTGGGAGGGGATGGGAGGCACTGGGGTGGACTGGGAGTCACTGGGAGGCACTGGGATGGACTGGGAGTCACTGGGAGTTACTGGGGTGGACTGGGATGAACTGGGAGTCACTGGGAGGCACTGGGACGCACTGGGATGGACTGGGAGTCACTGGGAGGCACTGGGGTGGACTGGGAGTCACTGGGGTGGACTGGGAGTCACTGGGAGTCACTGGGGTGGACTGGGAGTCACTGGGTGTCACTGGGAGTCACTGGGA
>NW_020925988.1:6787-10762 GCF_003984885.1 Neopelma chrysocephalum
CTGGGAGTCACTGGGAGAGACTGGGAGTCACTGGGATGGACTGGGAGCCACTGGGAGGCACTGCGACCACTGGGAGCACTGGGAGGCACTGGGAGGCACTGGGATGGACTGGGAGTCACCGGGATGGACTGGGAGTCACTGGGAGTCACTGTGGTGGACTGGGATGGACTGGGAGGCACTGGGATGAACTGGGAGCACTGGGAGTCACTGGGAGGGGGTTTGAAGCACACCAGTCCCTACTGGTACAAACTGGTGTGAACTGGTGCCCGTGGTTCCGCCCCCCCAAGGGCGGGGCCGGGTGGGCGTGGCCTCACCTCGGCTCCGCGGCTCCAATTCCAGCAGTTCCCGGCAGGTCTCCACCTGTTCCCACAGCACCTGGGGGTTGGCCACGCCCACCTCGGGCCTGAGGGGGCGGGGTTTGGTCAGAAAGGGGCGTGGTTTGGTCGGAAAGGGGCGTGGTTTGGTCAGAAAGGGGCGTGGTTTCGCTAAAAGGGGCGTGGCTTCCGCCCGTATTGGGATAGAAGCAAAGGGAGGGTAAAGGAGGGTCGAGGTGGGCGGGGCTTAATCAAAGGGGTGTGGTTTAGCCATGAGGGGCGTGGCTTAGTAAGAGAGGGGCGTGGCTTAGCAGCAAATGGGCATGGTTCAGTCAGAAAGGGGCGTGGCTTGCTCACCCCATAGGGAAACATAAGGGGGGGCTGAGGGAAGGTCCAGGTGGGCGTGGCCTCACCGAGGGGGTGTGGCCTCACCGAGGGGGCGTGGCTTTCTCCCCGAGGGGGGGCGTGGCTTACCAAAACAGCTCCCGGGCCGCGATTGGCTCCTGCCACCAGGCCTCGTCCTCGTCTAGGAGAGAAAGGGGCGTGGCCAAGGGGGAAAGGGGTGTGGCTCGAAGGGGCGTGGCAGGGAGTGGGCGTGGCTCTCACCTGGCAGCAGCATCACCTGGCGGTGGGCGGAGTCGGGCTCCCAGGTGACGCCCAGCTGGAGGCGTGGCCGCTCGGTGGGCGGGGCCTCTGCGGGTCGGGGCAGGTCCAGGAGCTTTGATACCTGTTAAGGCGTGTCCGGGAGCCACGCCCACGCCCCGCCCTAAGCCCCGCCCACCCCGACCACGCCCTGCTGTTTAAAGGAAGGATACCCAGGTGTGGCTGGGGCGTGGCCGCCCTTCCCCTGAGCGCCACGCCCCTTCCAGGGCGGAGCCATCCAGGGTCGCTCTCAGGTCCGGGCGATCCGGGCTCACCTGGGGGTGTGGAAACGGTTGGGTTTTAACCCAAAATCGGAGCTTTCCCGATCCCCAAAATGGGTGTTTTTAGCCCCAAAATATTCAGGGTATCAGGTCTACCCGTTAAAGTCAATGGGGTTGAGGGGACAACAGGTCTACCCATTAAAGGTAATGGGGCAAAGAGGACATCAGGTCTACCCATTAAAGTCAATGGGGAAAAGAGGACATCAGGTCTACCCATCACAGTCAATGGAGATCAACACATCATCAGGTCTACCCGTTAAAGTCAATGGGGCAAATGGGACATCAGGTCTACCCATTAAAGTCAATGTGGACCAATAGGTCATCAGGTCTACCATTAAAGTCAAAGGGGCAAATGGGATATCAGGTCTACCCAATAAATCAAAGGGGCAAATGGGAAATCAGGTCTACCCCATAAAGTCAAAGAGGCAAATGGTTGGGTTTTAACCCGAAATCTGAGCTTTCTGGATCCCAAAATTCATGTTTTTAAGGCCAAAAATATTCAGGGCATCAGGTCTACCCGTTAAAGTCAATGGGAGTAAGGGGACACCAGGTCTACCCATTAAAGACAATAGGGCAAAGAGGACATCAGGTCTACCCGTTAAAGTAAATGGGGCAAACTGGACACCAGGTCTACCCATTAAAGTCAATGGGGCAAACTGGACACCAGGTCTACCCATTAAAGTCAGTGCAGATCAATAGGTCATCAGATCTACCCGTTAAAGTCAATGGACAAATGGGACATCAGGTCTACCCATTAAAGTCAATGGGGATGAACAGGTCATCAGGTCTACCCATTAGAGTCAAGGGGGCAAACTGGACACCAGGTCTACCCATTAAAGTCAATAGAGATCAACAGGTCATCAGGTCTACCTGTTAAAGTCAATGGGGCCAAGGGGACACCAGGTCTACCCAATAAAGTCTAAGTGGATCAATAGGTCATCAGGTCTACCCATTAAAGTCAATGGGGACAAACAGGACACCAGGTCTACCCATTAAAGTCAATGCAGATCAATAGGTGATCAGGTCTACCCATTAAAGTCAAAGGGGCAAATGGGATATCAGGTCTACCCATTAAAGTCAATGAGGCAAACTGGACACCAGGTCTACCCATTAAAGTCAATGGGGATCACTGGGCCATCAGGTCTACCCATAAAGTTAATAGAGTCCAGTGATCTCAGTAGGTCAGGCCGCACTGTTTTGGGGTTTTTTTGGGGGGGGGGACACATCCAGGTGTCCAAGGGGTTCACAGATGTACAGAGGGGAGGACCCAGAAGTTTTCTGGGGGTGGGGGGGGAATCCAAGCGTCCTGACTCACCACGACAGGGCGGGAGAAGACGACGGCCAACGTGGCGTCCTCTCGGTCGACGTACACACAGATGATCCTCGGCGGGGGGGTGGCTTTTGGGGAACACCCCAAACATTCAGGGGGTGTCCCCAGGTACCCAGGTGAAGGACCCAGGTCTGAAGGGACCCCCTGTCCCCCCCAAATTACCTCGGGAGAGGATGCAGCGCAGGTAGACCCAGGCACTCTGGTCGGTGGGGTCGGTGAAGACGGCGTTCTGCACCAGCTCCAGCTCTGGGAGGGGCAAAGAGGGGACCCCAATATCTCAGGGGGACCCCAGGGGGCGTTTGAGGGGGCTCTGGTGAACCCCCAGTGTGTCCACACAATGTTTTGGGGGAGTTGACAAAGAGGCACCCCAAAAATCCAGGTCATCAGGTCTACCCGTTGGAGTCAATGGGGCAAATGGGACATCAGGTCTACCCATTAAAGTCAATGGAGATAAATGAGACATCAGGTCTACCCATTAAAGGCAATGGGGCAAAGAAGACATCAGGTCTACCCATTAAAATCAATGGGGATAAATGAGACATCAGGTCTACCCATTAAAGTCAATGGAGATTAGACATCAGGTCTACCCATTAAATGTAATAGGGACCAATGGGACATCAGGTCTACCCATTACACTCAGTGGGGCAAATGGGATATCAGGTCTACCCATTAAAGTCAATGGGAATAAATGAGACCAGGTCTACCTGGGGCAAATAGGACATCAGGTCTACCCATTAAACTAAATGGGGATCAATGAAACATCAGGTCTACCCATTAAAGTCAATGGAGATGAGTCATCAGGTCTACCCATTAAAGTCAACGGGGATCAGTGGGACATCAGGTCTACCCATTAAAGTCAATGGAGATGAGACAGCAGGTCTACCCATTAAAGTCAATGGCGATAAATGAGACCAGGTCTACCCATTAAACTCAATGGGGATCATCCCAACAAGCAGCAAAAAATTCCCAGATCCGGGAAAAATTTCGGGAATTTTCGCCACCCTCGGGAATTTTTTCCGGGAAAAAACCATCACTCACCCGCCTTCAGCCTGTCGGGGGGCATCGGCTTCCCGGCGGGCATCAGGAGCCGCAGGCGGTGGTGCCAGGCCGAGAAGTTGGAGAAGTCGCGGCTCAGGAGGTCTCCGGCGAAGGCCAGTTCGGAATCGGGATCTTCCCGGGCCACCAGCGCCCGCCGGTGCTCCCAGGCGTGGACTGGGAATGCCACCAGTATAAACCAGTTTGGCACTGGGAGCCCCTGAGGGTCGCTCCCAGTAAAAACCAGTAAAAACCAGTATAAACCAGTATAAACCAGTAAGGCCTGGGGCGCTCCCAGTGCAGCCTCGGGGTCGTCCCAAGTCACCGGTGCTCCCAGGCGTGGACTGGGAATGCCACCAGTACAAACCAGTTT
>NW_020925988.1:10772-11000 GCF_003984885.1 Neopelma chrysocephalum
GGTGCTCCCAGGCGTGGACTGGGAATGCCACCAGTATAAACCAGTTTGGCACTGGGAGCCCCGGAGGCTCGCTCCCAGTAAAAACCAGTATAAACCAGTATAAACCAGTAAGGCCTGGAGCGCTCCCAGTGCAGCCTCGGGGTCGTCCCAAGTCACCAGCGCCTGCTGGTGCTCCCAGGCGTGGACTGGGAATGCACCAGTACAAACCAGTTTGGCACTGGGAGCCCC
>NW_020925989.1:0-8463 GCF_003984885.1 Neopelma chrysocephalum
CTTCCCCCCAGCCTGATATTTATTGAAAATAAATATATCCAATCGCATAAAAATGCAATTTAATTCTGCAGGAGTCTCTTTGCACCCAGAAGTGCAAAACCTCCCCAGCCAGAGCCGGGGGGGCCTCGAAGAGAATCCCTGGGAATGGTTGGAACAACTGATTTCAGGGAGATTAAACCCCAGTGGCACCTGGAGCTGCAGAGCATCGAATCTGCTGGAGCAGAGATGGTTGTTGCACGGGAAAATCCGATGTCTTGGCTGTTAATGATGGAATTTCCATCAGTCACAGCCCTTGGGATGCTGGTTTGGGAGCTGCACAACGTGCAGGCTCCCCCTTGGAAGGCTGACAGGGTTTCTCATCCCTGCACACGATTCCTTATTCCCTTGAGGAAGGATTCAGAGCACTTTTCCAAAGGAGGAGGAACTGCTTTGGGGATCAAGGGCAAGGCTGGTGCAAATGGATGGTCAGAGCCCCATCCCCAGGTTTAGGTGGGATATTGAGGAGGAATTCTTCCCTGGGAGGGTGGAATGGAATTCCCAGAGAATCTGTGGCTGCCCCTGGATCCCTGGAAGTGTCCTGGAGCAACCTGGGCTAGTGGAAGGTGTCCCTGCCCATGGCAGGGGTGGAACTGGGTGGGCTTTAAGGTCCCTCCCAACCCAAACCAGTCTGGGATTGTGGGATTCCAGTGCTAATAGGAGAGGAGCCGGCCTGTTTTCCATGGAAATGCTCTTTGGTGGGTGTTTAGCAGGGAGCTGCCAGTGGGATGACAGGCAGGATCCTCCCGGGGCCCCTCCACAATCACACTGTTGGTTTTCTGCTCACACGACAGAGATCTTGATCTCTCAAGTCTTTCAAGTGCTGTGTATTTTTGGGGTTGGCAGCCTGGCTTTTTTTTTATCCTAAGCCAGTGGTGTCCTTGATAAACACACAAACAAACGCCTCGGAGCCGGGAGGAAAACACCAGACTGCAGGGGAAAAAAAGGGAAATCATTCCGTGGGATGAGCTCTGGGCACTCCACAGCCACTCAAGGACCCTCTCCTAAGCCAGGCAGCACCACAGGACCAGCACAGCTTGTCCTTGCCTCCACTTATGGTCCTTTCATGCCCACCCTGTGACATCCAAACAGGTCTCAGGGAGCTCTGCCCTCGTTTTTCAGGCTGGGAAGGGACCCCCAGGCAGAGGGGTTTGGCTCCATGGAACTCCACGAGCAAAATTCCTCCTGTTTGCATTGAATATTCCATTAATGGAATAAAACACCACCAAAGCAGGGGATTGTTAAAATTCCCCCCAAAAAAAGGCATCACACCCTCTTGCTCCCCAGGTCTTCCAGCTGCAAGAATTCAACTTGCTGAGCACCAAAGGGGAAGAAGAGGAGTTTGGGGAAGGAAGAAGGGGGAGGGAGGAGAAAAACCTCACCCAGAAATGAGTGAATGAACTCCAGTCCAACTGGAGGGGCCGACTGCAACCAGGGAGGGCAGCTGGGGGGGTGTGAAGCTCCTGGTGTTGGTTGATGGGAAGGGGAGAGGGATCTCTCCATCATTTATATTCCCTAACACGCCGAGACTTAGGACAAGCTATTAAGGAGCTGACATTTGGAAGTGTATTTAAGCCCTGCTTAGATTAAAGCTTTTTATTTCCTCTCGCTCTCCTCTCCTCCCTCCACATTCTCCAACGTTTGCCCCCCTCTTTGAGGGATTTATTCCTCCACATCCCTGCCTCTCCCCTTCCATCTCCTCCATCTATTTACCACCGAGCTAATGGGGAATAAAATGACGAGCCGAAAACCGAATATATTCCTTCTATAAATAATTGATGGACGTCTGAGCTCCGCTGTGGGCTCCCACACAGGTTCCTGTGCGTGTGGGCACGGAATGTGCAGAGCAGGAAGGGAGAGAAAAATCTGTGCTCCTCGTCCCGGGAGGGAGGGAAAAGGAGAATATTCCTCTCCCTGACCCCGCTGCAAGTGCAGAGCTCAGCTGTTACTGCCTCAACTTTGGCACCTCCAGCTCCCAGGGCTGTCCCAGCCCCTGTCAGTGCCGCTGTCCCCGCTCTGTGGAGCCACATTCCGAGGATAATTAAACTTTGCAGTTCAGAGATAACACCAGAGATGTGCTTTTTCCCTCGGAGCTTTTCCCGTGGCGGCTGGAGGCATTAGATAAGGTGGAAGTTGGCCTATTTTCCAGCCCCCAAAAAAGGAGTTTTGCTGCCAGAACATGAGGAAATCTCAGGGTTTTTTGCCCCTTCCCTGAAATAAGAATTCAAAGGGTTTGTGTGGTGCTCCAGAAACCTCTAGGGTGCAGCATCTCCTGGGACTAACGGGGTGATTGTCCTGGTGGAAATGATGGGAGAAGCTGGAGGGGAAAAGCTGGAAACCCAAGGGTTTCCCTGGGATGTTGTCCTGGGATGCTGAGCCGGCTTGGCCGACGCTTCACCTGCCCCAGTGAGCAGATCTGAGAGGATCAGGAGTTCCAGGGGGCCACCAGTCACCAGGAATCAGCTTTAAATTCCACATCTGTTGGCTCCCGAGCCCTGCCCGGGTGGGAAGGAGTTTGGCTGGGCACAGGATGCTTGGCAGAGCCAGGCAGGCAGAGGGGAGTGACCCCAGTGTCCCCTGTCCCCCCCCGGCTCCACAATAACACTTCCTGACGCTTTTGGACTTAAAAACTCCGAGTTTGGAGTTTGGTTTTTGTCAGCTCTGGGGCTGGAACTCTGGGGCAGCAGGAGCAGTGGGGTTTGCCAGGGAAATCATCCCCCTGGAGGTGGGATTTGGGAGTGGGAATTAAGGACCTGAGCATTCCCCAGGAGTGAAACCCGGCGTCAATCATCAGGCATTTGGGAAACAGTGGGAACCCTGTTAGCTCGTTACCAACCCCGGGCTTAATTAATTGCGATTCCATATGCAGAGAGATATCTATAGACACACACACACACACACGTGTGTTCCCTTCCCACACACACCCCCACAACCTCCTCCCTGGAGACCCCCGGGAAGAGCAGCCCCGACCTCATCTCCCCACATCGACTTTTCTCAGGCAGATGTTGCACAGAGGTGGGAAAAAACAAAACAAAACAAAACAAAAACAACAATAACAACCATCCTTTCTCATTCAGATGAGCTGCACATCCACCTCCCCCCCGGAGCCAGAGGCTCCTTCCTCTCCCAGCACCCAAACCCTGCTGTTTGCTGGGAGAGATGTTTTCACGGGAGAAGAGAGTGGAGGGGAAAAAAAACCCAAAAAAAACAACAAATCCAAACGACCTCAATGCAGGATATTGCCTCCCTCCTCCTGACATTTCTGAACTATGTGTTTCACATCTCTGGTGCCGTGTTCCATAAAACAACATCTGTCATCGCCGGCAGCCCTCGCAAAGAGCTCTCGCCGGGGTTCACTTTGCACGTTTAGTGCTCTGGGAAGGGGGTTGCAGAGGCTGCGGGCACCGGGAGAGGGCCCAGGGAGGGGGGGAGAGGCGGCACGTCCCTGCCTGGAAGAGCCTTCATGGACCTGCCCTGTCTTCCCTCAGGATCGTGTTCCCGATCTGCTCGAGATCAGGGAGGTGAAGGGGGTTTGGGGCACAGGCTGCAGAACTGCTGCTCCCCAAATCTGCTGCCCCCCAAATATGCTCCCCAAATCTGCTGCCCCTCAAATCTTCTATCCCCAAAACTCCTGCCCCAAATCTGCTGCCCCCCAAAACTGCTACCCCCCAAATCTGCTGCCCCTCAAATCTTCTGTCCCCAGATCTGCTGCCCCCAAATCTTCTGTCCCCCAAAATCCTGCCCCCAAATCTGCTGCCCCCTAAATCTGCTGCCCCCCAAATCTGCTACCCTTAAATCTTCTGTCCCCAAAACTGCTGGCCCCCAAAACTGCTGCCTCCCCAATCTTCTGGCCCCCAAATCTTCTGGCCCCAAATATGCTGCCCCCAAAACTGTTAAATTTTGGACTCCTGCTGTCCAGGAGGGACAGGGGTGGGATGGGACAGGCTTTGGAAGTCCCTTCCCACAAAACCCATTCTGTGATTCCCTGGTAAATGTAATCAGGTCTGCAAACGAGGGCACCCATCTCCTCATTCCCTCTTGTTCTCCAGGTCTGGCCTCTTCACCAACCTCCTCAGTGCCATTCCTGGGTTTCAGATATTCCCTCTTTGCAGAGGTGACGGGGCAGGTCAGGCCTCGCTGCTCAAGGTCCAGACTCGGGGTGTCCTCACCACATTTAAAAACGAAGCTGTTTTGGTGCAGAAACCCCCCCAAAATGGAAAAAAAGCTTTTAAAAATGAACAGGGACCAAGGAGAAGCAGCAGGGAGGTGCTGGGACAGGGAACAGGCCATGGTGGAGCCTTCTGGAGACACCAGGGATGGAAACACCCCCGAGGGACACGGGGCACCAATCTCAGAGTACCCTGACAGGGTCTGGTTAAAAATTCCTCCTTTTCCTGATAGACAGAGGGGCTGTGGGTGGGGAGAGCAGTGGGATCCAGCTCCCAGTGCATCCCAGTCCCAGCCGTGGCACTGGAGCAGAACTCCATCCATCCCTCCAGGGCTGCAGGAGCGGGGCCGGGATCTCCCCTGAGGCTCAATTAAGGGATGTTTGGCTCAATTAAGGGATGTTTGGCTCAATGAAGGGATGTTTGGCTCAGTTAAGGGATGTTTGCAAAGCGCTCCCGGGTCCCCAGGGGGAGGGAGGGCCGTGCTATCTTGGCAAGGGATCTTCTCCAGAGCTTTATCCGCATTAGCTGCTGCTCCTGGTAAATTCCTGAAGCACATCCTTCACTCCCCAGCCCAAAATCGAGAGGCTGCTGATGCCTCCGAAAAAGAAAACGTATAAAACCCCCAAACCCTTGAAAAGAAACGTTCTGTGCCAAGATAATTCTGCTTATATAACACGTTATCTGCCTTTCTCTTCCCCGGGATTTTATTACTAAGAGAGATATTTGCATGAAAACAGGATCTTTGTTGCTTAGGAAATTCATCTGCCACCAAGTGCTGTCCCCGTTCTGCTGCGGGTCGAGTGACAGCTTTTGTGCTCTGCTCTCAGCCCGGGCTATTTATACACTCCCCACGCTGGCCCTGTGCATCCGCCTCCTCGGGAAAAATATCCCTGCTTTTAAAGGGGAAAAACAGCCCCTGAAAGCTCCTTCTTGGCCTTCCTTGGCTGGAAGTGTTGCAGGAAGGGAGATCACAAGGGCTTGGGCTTTGCCTCCACCCCCGAGAGGAATATTTAGTATATTTGTTATTCATATTGTTTCGTTTATTATTGTTATTTGTGTTATTTCAAGTGATATTATTCATTATATGGTAAATATTGATAATGGTATTCCTATTAATATTTCATAATATATAATTATATATTAAATAATAATATATGATGAATAATAATTATATAATATATAATAAATAATAATATATAATAAATAATAATAATATAACAAATAATAATAATATAACACATAATAAATAATAACATATAATAAATAATAATTATATATAATAAATTATAATATATAATAAATAATCATTATATAACATATAATAAATAATAATATATAATAAATAATAATAATATAATATATAATAAATACCACTTAGGGACAAGGACTCAGGAGCGGGTTTGGGATTCTGGTGGGAAGGGGATATTTTGGGGGAGTGCCAAGCAGGGTGGGTGGGTTTTCAGGGAGGCTTTTGGGAGAGCAGGATCAGTTCCATGTCCCGCTGCACCAGGCACAGCTCCAGCCCCAGCACACCCCAGCTTTTCCAAGGATTCCCACCGGGAGCTGGAAATACAGGGACACAAGGGCTGGGGCGCTCAGGAGGCCACTGAGGACATCAGGACACCTGTTTTTTCCTCTCCAAAGTGGGATTTGCTGCCTGCAAGAAACATCCACATGGAAACACAGGGGGAAGGAACCCACGGAAAACTTTCAAGGCAGGAAATTAAGAAGGTTCGAAGCCTGAGAGGCCAGTGGGGATGTTTTTATGGTCACAGAGCCCTCTTTTCTCACCCCTCATTCCCTCACTCTGGCTGAGCAAAGCAGAGCAGAGCTGTGGATCCCAACTGGGAGGAGAAGGGAGGCAGAGGGAGCCCTGAGGGGAGCAGAGCACGGGGCGGAGAGCCGGGATGCTCCAAAGCCTTCCCAGCACTTCCCAGCTCTGCTGCTGCCTCTCTACAGATGTATAAATCATCCAGGTCAGGCAGAGGGGATCCTTCCAGCCTGGAGCCTTTCAGCAGAGATAAAAGAGCTCTGCCAGCCCAGGGACATCAGTCCATGCCACCTTTGATTAAAAATTCACCGGAGTGGAGCTCCCTCCAGCCCGGCCCCTGAAGCCTCCTCACCTGGCTGGCTTCGGCAGGGGCTTTGGAGATGGATTTTTAATTCCTGGGTGGGGTGGTCGGGGCCTGGTTCCTCTTCCCCCCAACCGGGGAAGCCTGAAAAAAAAAAAGAAAACCCTAATTTTGGGTTGGAGAGCCAGGGCTCACGTCCCACCCCGGCTGCTCCACAAACGTCAAAAGAAGGTAATTAGTTTCTTTAATGGCTCAGACTTCCACACAAAAAGAAAACCAAAGCGGTGGGAGGGGAGGAGGGCACGCACAGAGCAGCAGGTCGGGCAGCTTTAATTGCTTTTTATTCACTGAAGCCCCGAGGCCGTGGTGACACAAACTCTGCTGTGATAGCACAGCCCGGGGAGGGGAGGATGGAGCCTGTTCCTGCCTCCCCCAACACGGAATTAGCGGCACAAAGGTTATTTATTCCTTGGAAAAGCCAAAATCCTGCTGCTGCAGGAGGCAGAGACCCCCAGGAAGGCCAAGGTTCCTCTGGGCGGGGGGTGAGGGGGTTCCTGTGGGTCCAGCAGCCCTCGAACCCCCCCCCCAGTTCCACTCCACAAAATCAGCCCCTCCACCAGCATCCCCTGGGATTTGGCTGCAGCTGCCAGGAGCCAGGGAGGATGAGGAAGGAGCCAGGGAGGATGAGGAAGGAGTTAGAGAGGCAGAGGAAGGAGCCAGGGAGGCAGAGGAAGGAGCAGGGAGGATGAGGAAGGAGTTAAAGAGGCTGAAGAAGGAGTTAGAGAGGCAGAGGAAGGAGCAGGGAGGATGAGGAAGGAGTTAGAGAGGCAGAGGAAGGAGTTAGAGAGGCAGAGAAAGGAGCCAGGGAGGCAGAGGAAGGAGCAGGGAGGACGAGGAAGGAGTTAGAGAGGCAGAGGAAGGAGCCAGGGAAGCAGAGGAAGGAACCAAGGAGGATGAAGAAGGAGTTAAAGAGGCTGAGGAAGAAGCCAAGGAGGCAGAGGAAGCAGCCAGGGAGGATGAGGAAGGAGTGGAAGGAGTTAGAGAGGCAGAGGAAGGAGTTAGAGAGGTAGAGGAAGGAGTTAAAGAAGCTGAGGAAGGAGCCAGGGAGGCAGAGGAATGAACCAAGGAGGATGAAGAAGGAGTTAGAGAGGCAGAGGAAGAAACCAAAGAGGATAAGGAAGGAGTTAGAGAGGCAGAGGAAGCAGCCAGGGAGGATGAGGATGGAGCCAGGGAGGCAGAGGATGGAGCAGTGCCCCTTCCACCCCATTCCCAGCTGCCCTTTCTTTCCTGAGCACCTCTGGGGTTTTTATTTCTCTTCCAGGTCTGCTCATCTCTGCTGGGAAAAGCTTCCCTTCAGTTCTCCTCTCTTTGGCTGCTCCTTAACCTTCCACAGCCCTGCCTTGGATCCACCTCAGAGCCCGGGAGCAGGAGAGGAGCAGGAGAGGAGCATCATTAGAGGAAACCAGGGATGAAAATATAGAAATTTAATGTCTGTGGGAGGGGTTTTTTTTGGTTTTTTGGTTGGTTTTTTTTTGTTTGTTTGTTTGTTTTTAGGTTTTTTGTTTGGTTTTTATTTTTTAGTTTTCCTGCTTAGGAAGCCCTTGGACAGTCAGACCTTGCAGAAACCAGCAGGACCCCCCTCCTGCTCTCCCCCTCCTGGGACCACGGGGAGGGTTTTGGGGGCCAGAGCTGAGGATGCTCGTGGGGTTGGATGGCACAGAAACCACCCCAGCTCTGAGCCCCGAGGGATGCAGGGTGTGCAGGAGCAGGAACCAGCCTCCTCCCCGGCCTCTCCTCCCCCTCAGAACCCAATAAATTCGGCCATAAAGACACGAGGCTTTTTATGCCAATTATAAACCGTGATTTGCCTTTTGCTTTGGCAGCCGGTCGAGGAGCCACGGGGTCGTATTTCTGCCTTTTAATGGAAATCACGAGGGCTGGAGAGACTCACTGTTATTTTTTACGATGATTATTGTTATTATCATTTAATGAAAGCTGAGATTCTCCCTCCAGGGCTTTGTGGAAGACGCCGAGGGGGGGGGTTGTGAGGGTGGGGAACACCACGGGAGCCACCCCTGGGCAGCATCACCTCGTGTCTGGGGGAGCACTGCTGAGGAGGGGAGGGGGTTTCCAGGGGTTTCCAGGGGTTTTTAGGGAGAGGGTTTTGCCCTGGAGCCATCCCAGAG
>NW_020925990.1:0-3142 GCF_003984885.1 Neopelma chrysocephalum
AATTCGCATCTTGATTGAACTGAAGGAATATTGTATCAAATATGGATCAATTAGTTTGTACAATACGTTATCATGGGACCATCTACTCAACAGTGTTAACACCGAAAAGGAATTTCTGAATGTTTACATTAGGTATATTAAAAGAAGCTTCACAGCAGTAGTCACTAAAAGAAAACAAAACAGTTATTAGAATTCATGCAGTACATTGCAAATAATTCTGTTAAAGAGGTTCATACCCCCTCACACCGAGTATAATGTAACCTTTAGAGATTTATGCTGGATGTCTGCAGTGTGACATGCACTTCAACCTGCAAGAATTGTTTTAGCTGTGGAAAGTTAGCAAATTACAACATTACTCATCCTTATAGTTTTTTCAAAACTTCCCAAATCGTGGAGAAGTTAAACCAATGTCTGAGTTACATGAGTAATGTGCGATTGGCAGCAACATATGATTTTTGTTTATAACCGGTACCTAGAAAAATGAATAGATAAGTCACTATTACAGTTTGCTAGTACAGCTTAAAATTCAGTGTCTTCTGTGAGAAGTCAGTCCAAGTTGTCTCCGATGTCTGGGATGTAGTTAACTCTCAGCCCTTGTTCATCTACTTCTTTTAGTCGTTCTTCACCTTCAATAAAAAACTCACAAATTTGTTATTAATAGTTCAGTCAGTTTTAAGTGGGTATCATGGGTAATTTTACAGTTTTTCTTTGAAGCTGAAGGCCTAGTGATGATTCTTTGCAGTGTAATTCTCTCTGTTGGAGATAGGTTCCATGGCTTGGTTCTTTGAATTTTTCCTGGAGCATCCTTCAATCCTGCTTCTCAAATAACATTGATTAGAATAATCACATTTAGTTTTAACTCATCTTTTTAGGTCTCTAACTTCTGTATTTTCTTTTACTTGTTTTTATCATTTTTGAGCAGCATTTTATCATGTTGTACTGCGGAACAATTCTCTCCTCTCGTAAAGTAAAACACACTGAATCACTGTAACTTCGATAAAAGCAAGTAACAGCTTTCATTAGGAAGAAACAATTGGCTGTTCAAAATCCCAGCATATGGAAATCTTTCAGAGGATGGGATTACTAATTTTGATAAGGATTTTAGTTGCATAATTGGATTAAATATAGTTTTGCATCTTTTACTTTTCTACTATCAAGCCACACATGGCTTGAGATTTGAGCAAGATTCACAAATTCATAGAGCAGATCCCTGTCTCTCTGAATGTAAAAAATGAAACTGGAGAACAGTCACGTCTTTTTTTTTTTTTTTTTTTTTTAAATTGGAGCAGTCTCACCCAGTTTCTGAAACTATATGATCAGCTAGGATTTAGAAACAGCTAATTCTGACTTTTTCCTGATATTTATATATTTTTCTGGGATATGCGTGAAAACTTTAAACATCTTATGTAAACACAATAAGTGTAACAGTTCAACTTACATCAATGTATTTAAGAAGTTAACACTCATAAAGTAGCTTTCAACTTTAGCAATTTTACACAAAGTCACAGTAAAACTCACTCAGGTTGCTTTAAACTAGGGTTTTGCTCACAAGAGTATACCAGGGGATCTAGGACGCACACCTGGCAAAGCAGCAACAGTTTTGATTTAAACTTGTTACCTAATAACAGAGACACACCTCTGCTGCTTAGGACAAATGTAGTTTAAACTTGAAATGCCGTCTGTTGTTAAGCAATTTTTTGTATTATATTTTTAGATTTTATCACAAAGGTGGAAACTTCCAGTTAGAAACAATTTATTTATTTTTCCTTTTTTCTCTGGCAAAACCTGCCTCTGTCAAATAAGATATTTTTGAGTTAGGTGTTCCACCAAATAAGTCTACCTTAAAGTTTCCTTAACAATTTCAAAAAACCTACCTGTAAAACACAGAAGTTACGAAAAAATGTTTACAGAGCTGTTTGAGCAGAGGGGGGAAGAGGGAAGGTAGAGCAGCTGTGGTTAGCAGCTCTGTCGGAAAAATCACTCCCCCCACATCCTTGGAATTTTCTTATCACAGGCAGTTTTCAGTCGTTAGTTTAAAAACTCTATTTCTCCGTTACATTTATATATGTATTTTAAAACAATTTTTATCATTTTAATGAACGACTTCAGAAAACAGTTAGTAAGACTATGTTAGGAAATTGTAAAAACAATTTCTCTCTCCAATCAGAAGGTTACAAAGTTGCAATTTTACAAAGTGGGACAGCTTCACTACTGCTTAGTTGCAAAGCAACAGACCATCGTTATCAGGCGAAATATACTCTGCCTCTCTCCCTGGCAAGGGAAGGCTTTTAAGTTTTCTTTTTCCCTCTTCTCCTGGCAAAGAACTTTGTTTCTTCACATACACACACAGTAACAATAATATTGTGAGCTCACAAAAACACATTTGACAGACACTAGAGTTAACACAAGAACCAACAAAAACATGAGAAGGCAACTTTCTGCCCCCTCTTTTCCTCCCCCCCGCGGTAGGGGTCGTCTTCTTCAGGCTTCCACGACATTAAACTTAATCTGTTGCATATCTCCTGTGTTTAGAAAAATGCCCTGGTTTTCCAAATTGGTTACAAGTAACTTCTGCCTCTGTTGTTTTATTTTCCTGCTTGTTCCCCTTTTGCTTGACTGGGCATTCAGTCTTAAAATGTCCTTGCTTTCCACACCCATGGCATTTGGGATTAGGTCGAAGGACAGCAGCTAATGCAGTCATTTTATGAGCCACCGATCCCACCTTAGAGCATGCTGCCACCATTTCAGGGATGGATGGATTCCCAGGCACTGCCTTGATTATTCTTTGGCAATCTTCATTAACATTATCCTTGGCTAACTCCAGGCAGAGCCTTTGTCTGAGATCTTCATCATCTACTTGCTTTTCCAGTGAGGTGGCTATGCATTCTACAAATTGCAGGAACGGTTCCTTAACCCCCTGTTTCACGGTGGTGTACTTAGGTTTTGGAGCTGCCAGCTCCATTGTTTGTATGAGTGCTGACATTCCCATACGTTGGCATTGCTCTAGCAATGCAGGGGGCCACTGAGATTGAATTTGAGGGTTTGAAAAAACTGGACCCGTTCCCATCAATGCACCAACGCCAGCCCCTCGCCTCGGATCTCCTTGGGGCAGCTGCATGTTATCTAGTGCAGCTCTCTCAGC
>NW_020925991.1:0-3456 GCF_003984885.1 Neopelma chrysocephalum
TCCCCTCCCTGTCCTTCTTGCTTCCTGCCCCAGGCCCCGAGCTGAGGACGGAGAGCCCGGAGGACAAATCCCCCTGTGAGAACCTGATGGGAGAGGCTGTTTTGAAGGGCTCCACGGCGCAGGAAGGCAGCGGGGAGGAAAAGGGCCAGAGATCCCTCCACAGGAGGGGCTCCAAAGCCAGCCCAGGGTGCTCTGAGGAGGAAAGACCCAGCCTGTGCCAGGAAGGCGGCCAGAGCTTGAGGCGGCGCTGCGACCTGGTGGTCCCTGAGCAGCCTCCCAGCAGGGAGAAGCCCTTCAGGTGCTTGGAATGTGGGAAGAGCTTTAGGACGAGCACCCACCTGATCCAACACCAGCACATCCACACTGGGGCCCGTCCATACACATGTGGGGAATGTGGGAAGAGCTTCAACCAGTGCCCCAACCTGATCCGGCACCAGCGCGTCCACACCGGGGAATGGCCCTACACATGTGGGGAATGTGGAAAGAGGTTTCAGCGCAGCTCAACTCTCCTCCTTCATGAGCGGACGCACACAGATGAGAGGCCTTTCCGCTGCACCGACTGCGGGAAGGGCTTCAACCAGATCTCCACCCTCATCAGGCACCAGCGCATCCACACCGGGGAGAGGCTCTACAAGTGTGGGGAGTGTGGGAAGAGCTTCACCCAGAGCGGTAACTTGACCACACACCAACGGACCCACCAGTAAGAGAAGCCCTACCAGTGCCCCGACTGTGGGGAGAGCTTTAGCCGCTGCTTCCACCACGAATGAAGCCCCTGATGGTGAGGCAACCCCTGGAGTCCAGTGACTGTCAGTCCATCCCTTTCGACCACAAAGGGCCAGTCCCCTTTCCCAGGGACAGGTTCTGCCAACAGAACCCTTCTTGAGGGGATGTGTGGAGATTCCTGCCTTGGCTGGGGACCCCCCCAAGGTCAGTCCTGGAGGTTGAGAGCAGAGATTTCCCCATGAGCGTTGGTCTGGGGGAGTTCCATCCATCTCTAATTAAGAATTATTGCTTTTGTGCCAGCTTCGGTAGAATTGCTTCAACAATTACTTTAGTGTAGAGCACTGTCCTATCTTATCCTGTACCCCTGGTAGTTTTAGTGTTTCTATTGTGCAGTAAATAATTCTGATGAAGATCTTTTGTCTGATCATTTGTAACCCTAAATAAATTCCTTTCTATCAATAGATCTGATTTGCCATCATTGAACCTGGTGGACAAAAGTGGTTCAGTCACAGCTCTGTCATTCCTCTAAACTGAAACTGTTGGTATAAGCCAAGGCTGTGATTGGATCCAGCATCCCCCAGCACCCCACAGTAAGTTGGGAGCTCAGGGGGCCACCCCCTTTTGCCAACCCCCCTGTGCCCAAAGACCCGCATGGGACCATCCGTCCTGCCGGACCACCCCCCCTTTTCCACCGTTCTTCCTGTTCCTTCCAGTTTTTCATGGTCCCCTCAATCCCCAGCACCCCCAGGATCACTCTTGGGGTCCCAACCACCATTTTTTCCTCCTCTCCCGCCCTTTGCACATAATCCCCCCACTCCCCAGCCCCCTCATGCTAACTTTGGGGATCCCACCCTCCCCTTTCCCCACTCTTCTGACCTCTGCCACCCATTTCCCATTATCCCCCAAACCTCAGAGCCACTCCTGCCTCCACTTTAATGGGTTCCCACTTCCCTCCCACTCAGTTTGGGGTCCCTCTACCCTTTTATCTCCTCTGACCCCCTTTGCACACCGTCCCCCCCCTTCCCACCCCCTGCTCACCCGAGAGCTCCTCGCCCGCAGCTGGGGGGGCTCCCAGCACCACCAGTGCCCAGAGAAGTCCCCCCAGAAAAGGGGTTGGGTGGGGTCCTGGTTGGGCTTTCAGTGTGTTTGGGGGTCCCTTGGGGAGCTCAGGGGAAGCTTTGGGTGGTCCCAGCACCTTTTGGGGTGAGCTGGTTGTTGTATTAAGGGGCAGATGCCCTCCCAAAGCCCTTCCAGAGCAGGTTGACACAGAGGAACACATTCCTGATCCATCCTGGGGCCGGTTCTGTCCCCCCCAGATTTGGCTTCCTGTCTTGGGATTCTTCCAAGCCCCTCCCCCACTGCCCCCCAATAACTGGGACTGGGGAGAACTGGGAAGCTTTACTGGGATCACTGGGAGCAGCCGGGCGGGGGCAGAGTGACAGCAGGGGAGAGGGGGTCACACGACCCCCCCAAAATCCTTGAGGGAAAGAGGGGGGTCCAGGCTGGACCCGAGGTCCAGGGGAGGGGCTGCGGCCGCCGCCGGCTCAGGAGCTCTGTGGGGAGAGAAAAGGGGGTGACACCGGGGTGGGGGTTCCCCGGGGGGGCACAGACGCTCTGGGGGGGACACACGACCCCCTGGGACCCCCCTCACCTTCTGGCACAGGTAGAAGCCAAGCCCCAGCGCCAGGGAGACGAAGGCCAAGAGGAAGCCCCCGGCCTCTCCTTTGGAGCAATTCCTCAGGCTGATGAAGCCCAGCAGGGCCGGGGCCACCGGCAGTGTCCGATCCCGGCAGGAAGCGGGGAGGGCCCGGCAGTGTCTCATAGAGATAAATCAAGGCAGATCTCTCTCTTTCTTTTACCCCCTGGCCAGTGACCATCAAGAGGCGTCCCTGCTTCACAGGAGAAGCTCCACACACTTCAACAAAGTCTGTGGAAGAATCTGCTCTATGAAAGTTGGCCCTGGGCTTTTATACTTATCCAGTGATGGATCTCCAGTCACATATTCCCAGGCCAGTGAGCAGCTGATCTGTCAAACTCTGCTTCCAAAAGCAGGATGTGTGTTGGAAGGTTGGGGAACCAGGCTGGGTTTGGCACAATTCAACCCCTTGGCACCAGCAGTAACTCACCACAGAGAGCTTGCAGTGCTTGTGTTCTCTGATCAGATTCTTTTCCAGGTAGAACATCCTGCTACAAGGGGTCTGTTAGCACCCGCCCCAGAAAGGGAGGGTAACCCAGGTTCTTAATAAATCCCTTGGGGTGGATTAGAGTGAAACGACACTGAATAATGAGTGTTTGAAAAAATATATATATATATATATATGTAGGGTTTATTTTAGAACACTTTTGTTTCAAAGGTAAACAGGTATGTTGCCATTTTGGGTGTTATCATCTCTATCTCTCATCTACAGCAATATGGCATAAAGAGAACCTTTAGGGAAAATGCATAAGGGAGAGAAAAGAAAGACAGGGTAAGGGTAAGGGAGAGTAAGGGAAAGCAAAGATTAGAGTGGAAAGATGTCTATAGTCACTGCCCACGGGGTCCAGCGATGGAACTTGGGAGTTGCAGTTTCCATGTCTGTCAGTTGAAGTGGTGGCCTTGATCTGTTGGGGGTGGGGGAAGGAAGCTCCCACACTCCAAGGAGTTCTGAGTTATTATATCCATGGATGGTGTCCCGGGCCATGCCATGAACCCCCAACATCTCCTGGGCCTGTGCAGAGTTCCCGTGAGGGGCC
>NW_020925992.1:0-222 GCF_003984885.1 Neopelma chrysocephalum
ATGCAAAGAGCAGGCAAGAGCCACTTTCAATAATTTATTTCCAAATCGATGCTAACGAGGTTCTGTCTCGTCGGGGGCCGAGTTTTACAATAAAGGCTGATTTATTTAGGAAAGATTTTTGGTGCCGCTTCCCGTCGGGAGGGGGAGCAGGCGCTGGGACCCTCCCGGCTCGGGATGTGATTTGCGAGGGGCGGCCGAGCCCTGACCTGGTTTGCATCGATC
>NW_020925992.1:232-526 GCF_003984885.1 Neopelma chrysocephalum
TGCCCCAGAGCCAGATTGTTTTATTTTTAGCTGTTTTTTCGCCCAGGGATGGAGTCAGGCCGTGCTGTTGCTCAGGTATTCCAGGGGTAATTGGGTTGCTCAGCCGGGTGTGACCGGGGCTCCCTTCGGGGTGAATAAATTAAGGGTTTGTATTAACGGGTTTGGGGGGGGTTGTGACCCCTCTGCTGCCCCGTGTGTCCCTGCAGGGCTCTGTCCCAGTTCCCAGCTGGTCCCTGCTGGTCCCTGCTGGCCCTGGCTGCCAGGGGTGAACTTGGGGGTTGTGTTTTATGGGGG
>NW_020925992.1:3526-10745 GCF_003984885.1 Neopelma chrysocephalum
TTGGGGAGGGTTGGGGCTGGTTTGGGGGGCAGCGGGAGGGGGGCACGGGCCGCCCCCCAGATGGTGGGGCCGCGGGGCCGCCCCCGCGCCGGCTCCCGGCTGCGCCCGGCGGTTAATGGAGCGAGCGGGATGTCAGGGGATGTGACGGGAGCGGGAACGCGGGGACAGGGCCGGGACAGATGGAGGGACCTTAATTGGTAATTAAATCCCTCCCTGGCAGGTGAGATGGAGCGGCAGCCGGGCCCCCGGGGGGGGTGAGGGGGGAGGAGGAGCCGCTCCCCGGCACCATCAGGGCTGGGGAGGGGGTCGAGCCCCATTCCCAACCCTGTCCCATCCCTTTGTCTGGAGCAAACCCAGCCCTGAATCCCCCCCCTCCAGGGCCGCGGACCCCCCTCCTGCAGCCCGGCAGGGAGGGGACAGGGACACACGGGGGACAGGGACCTGCAGGGCACCCCAGAAATTTGGGCAGTGGCTCCTTGTCTTGGACCGTTTGTCCCCGACATCCACTTGTCCCCCCGATTTGTGTCCCCCTTGTCCGTGTCCCCTCCCTCCCCACGTCCCCCTGGTCCTTCTCCCATCGTCCCCGTGTCCCTTTGCTCCGTGTTCCATTTTTCCATGTCCCCTCCATCCCCACGTGTCCCCTCCCTCCACGTGTCCCCCCGGTCCTTCCATGTCCCCTTTTTCCACGTCCCCTCCATCCCCACGTCCCCCTGGTCCTTCTCCCGTCCATCCACGTGTCCCCCTGGTCCGTGTCCCCTCTTTCCATGTCCCCTCCATCCCCCTGGTCCTTGTCCCTGCTCCGTGCTCCCTCTTTCCACATCCCCTCTATCCCTCCATCCCCGCATCCCAAGGGACACGGGGCGCAGGCGGAGGGGGAGAGGAGGGGGCAGAAAACCCACCCAAGCCCCCCCATCCCACCCCAGCAGCGGGGAGGGCCGGGGGGGGGTGTTTTATCTTCCCATCATTGTCTCCCGGGAACGTCCGGGATAATGGGAACAGCGATCGGGCGGCGCCGGCCGAGCCTTCCCCCGCCATGGGGAGGGATGTTCATAAGGCCCTAAAGAAGCCCCAAAAGCTGGGAGGGGGCCCCCGGGATATTCATAAGGCCCTAAGGAAGCCCCAAAAGCTGGGGGGGGGCCCACTGGGTGGTGGTGGTGGGATACGGGGTGGGGGCACCGCCTGACCCCATTGAATTCCCCGTCAAACCCCCCCGCGGGGTCTCTGCCCTCTGCCCCCGCCGGGACCTGCGGGGCGGGCCGGGGGTCCCGGGGGGGTCAGGGGCCGGGGGGCCGAGCGATCCCCGCGGCGGGGGGGCGTTAGTTCCAGGGATAAAGGGGTTTTATGGCCGGACCCCCCCGCGCCGGATGCCTTCGCTGTGGAGACGGTGGTGACGGTGACCCCCCCAGACCCCCCCTCATCCTCACGGAGGGACCCTCCGGGCCCCCCAGCTCCGTCCGCAGCCAGCCGGGAGCGGCAGACAGCGCTTAATTAGCCCGTTAATCACCGTTAGCGGGGTAATGAGGGGCTCCCCCAAGCCCGGCTGTCTCGGCGCGACCCCCGGGGGTGGCACCGGGAAGGGGGGATTCGACGGGAATGTGGGAGGGGGGGAAGAGCTGGAGCCGGGCTGGGACCCCCGAGTGATGCACCCGGGGACAGGGATGGGGAAGGGGATGGGGACAGGGACGGGGACAGGGATGGGGACAGGGGTCCCACAAAGCCCCACGTCTTGGTCCGGGTGTTAATGGCATCGCCCCCAAACCCCACGGGGCAGGAGCCCCCACAGCCCCACAGCTGCTTCCCATGGGGTCAAAAACCCCCACAACCGGGTCCATAGGACCAGGAGCCCCCACATTCCCTCCCCCAGCTGGATTCCATAGGGCTGGGAGCTCCCACGTCCCTCCAAGTGCATCTGAAGGGACCAGGACACCCCACAGCCCCATAACTGGATCCCAGGGGACCAGGACACCCCACAGCCCCATAACTGGATCCCAGGACACCCCACAGCCCCATAACTGGATCCCAGGGGACCAGGAGCCCGCACAGCCAGATCCCATGGGGTTAAGAGGCCCCCACACTCCCCTAACTGGATTAATGGGGCCAGGAGCTCCCACATCCCTCCAAGTGCATCCTAAGGCACCAGGAACCCTCAGAAAAAGATCCCATGGAGTCAAGAGCCCCCACATCCCCCCAGGTGGATTCCACGGGGCCAGGAACCCCGAGATCCCTAGGGATGAGGGTCCCTGTGCCCCACGCCCATCCCCGGTGGGGACAGACCCCCATGGCTGCACCGTGGCCCCATTGGGAACCCCTTGCCCTATTAGGGACCCCCCTTGCCCCACTGGGGACCCCTTTGCCCCATTTAGACCCCCTACCCCACTGAGACCCTCATGCCCCACTGGGGACCCACTACCCCACTGGGATCCCCCTGCCCCATTGAGGATCATCCTGCCCTATTGGGACCCTCCTGCCCCATTGGGTCCTTCCTGCCCCATTGGGAACCCCCTGCCCCACTGGGGACTCCCCCTACCCCACTGGGATCTCCCTGCCCCATTGAGGACCACCCTGCCCTATTGGGACCCTCCTGCCCCACTGGGAACCCCCTGCCCCATTGGGGACCCCCCCTGCCCCACTGGGGACCCCACTGAGGACCCCCCTGCCCCACTGGGGGTCCCAACCCCGGCCCGGGGGGTGGTCCCACAGCAGCCCCAGCCCCATAAGCAGCTGTGACGTGTCGAGGGGGGGGGGGGCCAAAGACCCCCCCCGGGGCAACATATCTTCTAGCGTGAAGAGAGGGTGGCAGCCCCGCCCCAAAAAGGCCGGGGGGGGGGGGGGGCGCCCCCCCCCCCCCCCCCCCTCCCCCCCCCGGGAGGGCCCGGGGGGGGGGGGGGGGGGGGTGATTAATGGGGGGCCATCGCTCACTGTCCGGCGGGCAGCGGGGCCCCCCCGCGCTAACGAGCGGCAGGAATAATGAGCGGTGTCAGCCCGCGGCCGCCCCGCCACGGAAACTCATTACAGGCGTCACCGCCGGCGACACCCGGCCATGAATCAACTGCTCTGCTATGAAATTAAAATCCAATCGCCCCCCCCCCCCCCCCCCCCCCCCCGGGGGGGGGGGCTCGCGCGGGGGGGGGGCCGCTCTGCCCACCCTCAATCCTTCCAGGGCCACCCCAAGGACGGGGCGTGGAGATCCAGCACCACTGGGGTCATGCTCGAGGGGGTTTAGGGGCTTCTCTTCCCCCCAAAATAATCCAGAGGGGTGGGAGAACTGGGTTTATTCAACAGCCACCCCCCTGAGGGGGGCTGTTTTGCTCCCCACCCCAAGGACAGGGGGTCCCACATCCATGGGACCACCCCCAGGGGGGTTTAGGGGCTCCTCTTCCCCCCCAGAAAAAATCCAGAGGGGTGGGAGAACTGGGTTTATTACTCAACAGCCACCCCTACCCCCCAAGGGGGGCTTTTCTGCTCCTCCACCCCACCCAGGGCCACCCCAAGGACAGGGCCTGGAGATCCAGCACCACTGGGGTAACCCTCGGGGGGGTTTAGGGGCTTCTCTTCCCCCCAAAATAATCCAGAGGGGTGGGAGAACTGGGTTTATTCCTCAACAGCCAACCCCCTCCCAGTGGGGGCTGTTCTGCTCCCACCCCAAGGACAGGGGGTCCCACATCCCTGGGATTATCCCGAGGGGGGTTTAGGGGCTTCTCTTCCCCCCAAAAAAATCCAGAGGGGTGGGAGAACTGGGTTTATTCAACAGCCAACCCCACCCCAAGGGGGGCTGTTCTGCTCCCCATCCCAAGGACAGGGGGTCCCACATCCCTGGGATTACCCCCAGGGGGATTCAGGGGCTCCTCTGCCCCAAAAATCCAGATGGATGAAAGGGGAGAATTCGTTTGTATCCCAAAATCCACCCCCCCAGGAAGGGCTGCCCCCCCCACCAGGGTCACCCCAAGGCCAGGGCATGGGGGGGGTCCCACATCCCTGAGACCACCCTCAGGGGGTTTAGGGGCTCCTCTGCCCCCAAAAATCCAGATGGATGAACGGGGAGAATTCATTTGTATCCCAAAATCCACCCCCCAAGGCCAGGGCAGGGGGGGCTCCCTGGGATCAACCTCAGGGGGGTTTCGGGGTTCTTCTCCATTCCCACCAAAATCCAGATGGATGAGTGGGACAATTTGCTTTATTCCCCCAAATCCACCCCCCTCAGCGAGGCCAGGGACACCCAGCAGCACCCCCGGGGTGTGAAGGGGGGGATTTGGGGGGCAGGAACCCCGGGGGGGTCACAGGTTGATGCCCATGAGGTTGACGGGGCGCCCTCCGTAGCGCTTGGAGATGTCGGCCTCGATCTGCAAACACACACCAAGGGGGGGCTCAGGGCGGGCAGGGGGCAAACAGGGGGGTCCCCAGGGGGTCCCCCCACCTCCCTCACCAGCTTCTGCAGCTCCTTGGTCTTCTCCAGCAGCCGGTCGAGCTTGGGCTCCAGGGATCCCTGCTCTGCCAGGGCCTCCCGGCGCTTCTGGGCCATCGCCTCCTTCTTGGCCAGGAGCAGCTCTGCCTGCTTCAGCTTCTGCTTCAGCAGCTCCGACACCCTCTCCACGTACCTGGGGGGCACAGACAGCCCTCAGCACCCCCAGACAGCCTGGAGACACCTCCAGACCCCCCCAGACACGCCAGGGACACCCCAAGCCTGGCACAGCTCCGGAGCCACTCGAGTGCCATCCTCACCCCAGCACAGCTCCACCTCCTGCTCTGCATCCTTCCCAGGTGCCATCCCCGTCCTGGGACACCTCCAGATCTGCCCCAAATGCCATCCCCCATCTCAGGACACCTCCAGAGCCACACCATGTGCCACCCCCAATCCTGGGACACCTCCAGAACCATCCCAGGTGCCATCGTCACCTCGGGACACTTCCAGATCCTGCTCCAGGTCCAGCCTGAGTGCCCCATCCTGGGACACCCCCAGATCCTCCTCCAGAGACACATCATGTGCCACCCCCACCCTAGGACACGTCCAGATCCTCCCCAGGTGCCACCCCCATCCCGGGACACCTCCACCTCCAGATCAAACCTGGGTGCCATCCCCACCTCGGGGCACCTCCAGAGCCACTCCAGTGCCATCCCCACCTCGGGACACCTCCTCCTCCTCCTCCAACCCCCCCTCCCCATGCCCCAGGACCCCTCCCCATGCCCAGGCCCCTCCCCAGCCGTGTTGGCACCTGGGTGAGGCGAGGATCATGCAGAGGTGCTGGACGCTGCGGGAGCAGAGCTGTGCCAGCACAGCCCGGGCCGTGCCCAGCAGGGAGCCCACGTGGGCACTGGTCTGGCCCTGCAGCAGGGCCGGGGCCAGCTGGAGCTGGCTCATGGCCACGATGTCGGCCTCGTCCTCCATCTCCACCAGGCGCTGGGCCAGGAACAGCTCCAGCTGCGGGGACGGGACGGCTGCGGGTCCGGCCCTGCTGCAGCCCAGCACACACGGCCCATCCTGCCCCATGCCCACCTCTGTGTGCCCCCATGCCCACCTCCATGTGCCCCATCCCACCCACACCAACCTCCCTGTGCCCCATCCCACCTCCCTGTGCCCCATCCCACCTCCAGGTGCTCTATTCCACTCCACACCCACCCCATGGACCCCATCCCACCTCCATGTGCCCTGTCCCACTCCACACCCACCTCCACGAGCCCCATCCCACCCCACACCCAGCTCCATGGACCCCATCCCACCTCCAGGTGCCCCATCCCACCCCACCCCAACCTCCCTGTGCCCCCCATCCCACCCCACACCCACCTCCATGAGCTCCATCCCTGTCCCTGACCCCACTGCCACCCCACATCCACCTCCATGTTCCCCCCAAACCCACCCCACATCCAGCTCCCTGTGCCCCATCCTACCCCACCCCAACCTCCAGTGCCCCATCCCATCCCACACCTGCCTCCCTGTGCCCCCCATCCCAAACCCACCTCCCTGTGCCCCATCCCACCCCACATCCACCTCCAGTGCCCCACATCCCACCCCACTCCCACCTCCACGAGCCCAATCCCACCCCACACCAACCCCTATGTGCCCCCCTTCCCACCCCACGCCCACCTCCATGTACCCCATCCCACCCCACACCAACCTCCCTGTGCCCCATCCCACCACACGCCCACCTCCAGGTGCCCCATCCCTGTCCCTGTGCCCCCATCCCACCCCATCCCACCTCCCTGTGCCCCCATCCCACCCCATCCCACCTCCATGAGCTCATCAATGAACTGGTTCCGTGTCTCCGGGTTTTCCAGCACCGTCAGGGCATCGGAGCCACGGGCAACCCCCTCCTCGGGCACTGGAGGGGTGAGGGGGGGCTGGGATGGGACCCCCACGGCTCTCTTTGGTCCCAAACCCCCCCTCCCAGCTCAGCACCACCCCACAGGGGGCTCAGGACCCCAACTGTCCCTGCCCACCCAGCACCACATCCTGCCCTCAGCTCCATCCCCAAATCCCTCTGGGCCCTCCCAGGGGGATGAGGGGGGCAGGGAAAGGACCCCCCACCCCAGCTCAGCATCACCCCATGGCACTGCCAGGGGGCTCAGGACCCCAACTGTCCCTGCCCACCCAGCACCCAAAGTCCCCATCCAGCACCATGTCCTTCCCTCTGCTCCATCCCCAAATCCCTCTGGGTTTTGGGGGAGCACTGGGGGATGAGGGAGGCAGAGAAAGGACCCCCCACCCCAGCTCAGCATTACCCCGTGGCACTGCCAGGGGGGGCTCAGGACCCCAACTCTCCCTGCCCACCCAAAGGTCCCTGCACAGCATCCTTCCCTCAGCTCCATCCCCAAATCCCTCTGGGCACTCCCAGGGGGATGAGGGGGGCAGGGAAAGGACCCCCCACCCCAGCTCAGCATCACCCCATGGCACTGCCAGGGGGCTCAGGACCTGCCCTTTCCTTGCCCATCCAGCACCCAAAGTCCTCATCCAGCACCACATCCCGCCCTCTGCTCCATCCCCAAATCCCTCTGGGCACTCCCAGGGGGGCACAGGGTGTGGGGGGCACTGCCTGGCCCCCCTGGGACCCCCCCCAAGCCCCCGCTCACCCTCAGCACCATCCTCCAGCACCGTGATCTGCACCTCCTCATCCCCTCCATCCCCCCAGTCGATGCCACCCTCCTGCTGAGACACAAAGGTGACATCGGGGTGGGGAGGGGGGGACACCAGGACACCCCCCAGGGCCCTGGGGCAGGGCCTGACCCC
>NW_020925993.1:0-3106 GCF_003984885.1 Neopelma chrysocephalum
GGGGCCCGTGGGTGTGTGGGGCTGAGGGCTCGAGCGCCCGGACACTGATAAATAAACATCAGCACGCGGGGATACGGGCCCGCCCCCGCCGCGCTGCGCAAACGGCGCAGGGATACGCAAACGGCGTAAGGCGGAGCCGCGGGCGGCAAAGGAGCGGCGCTACGCAAGCTGCGTAAGGGGGCAAGGAATGCCCGGGGCGCTACGCAAATGGCGTAAGGGGAGCGCCGGTAATGGTAATTGAGGGAGTTACGTACGTTGCGTAACGCTACGCAAATGGCGCAAGGGCCCTGCCCTCAGCGCTACGCAAATGGCGGAAGGGCCCCGGTGGCTTCCTAAGGGCTCGCGGACCCTTCCCAGTTCATCTCAGTCCTCTCAAAAGGGCTCCCAGTTTGCCCCAGTCCCTCCTTAAGGGCTCCCAGTTCCCTCCAAAGGGCTCCCAGTCCATACCAGTCCCCTCCTAACGCCGCTGCCCTCAGCGCTACGCAAATGGCGTAAGGAAGGACCCAGTCCCCTCTTAAGAGCTCCCAGTTTATCCTAGTTTATCCAAAAGCCTAAGGGCTCCCAGTTTATCCCATCCCTTCCTAAGGGCTCCCAGTCTATCCCAGTGCGCCCCAGTCCGCTCCTAACGCCGCTGCCCTCAGCGCTACGCAAACGGCGTAAGAGGGCACCGGTAACGGCAAGGCAGGAGAGCTACATAAACTGCGTAAGCCTACGCAAATGGCGTAAGCGCCCTGCCCTCAGCGCTACGCAAATGGCGGAAGGGCCCCGGTTCCTTCCTCGGGGCTCCCAGTTTATGCCAGCACCTCCCAGTCCTTTCCTAAGGGCTCCCAGTTCATCCCAGCTATCGCCGCGTTCTCGCACTTCCAGAATTTTCTCCCTCCGCTTCCCAAATATAAAAGGGACTTTCTGTGCTGAACACCGAGCCGGGAGCACTGACGGGCTCGGCGCAGGAGCCGTGTGGTATTTGGTTTCTCTACAGTTCCTGTTTTTATAACGAAGGGGGAAGGGAAGGAAGGGAGCTGCTGCTGCCTGCACGCCAATAATCTGTCGCAAAGGACTGGAGCTCTCAGAGCCAATTAGTCCACCAGTGAACCATTTAGCTGCTGAAATAAATCCAGTCCCAGGCACGGAATCAGCAGGATTCGAGACAGAAAAGCCTGTGTGGGTACGCAGGGCATTGAGCTCGTGCAGATTTGTGCACAGGTGCAACTTGCTACTGTTATAGGTAAATAAACCAAATCAAAATTTAGCAGCAATATTTATTATGAGATTTATAAAGTGCAGATAAGCAAACCAGCGCGCTGGGTGGCGTGAGGAGACCCCTTGCTCCTCACCAGCCCCACACCCAATGAAGCAAACAGCAACTTTTTATGTCTTTCCAGCCCCCCCCTCCCATAGTCACTTGTTAGCTCTTGATTGGACCTGAATTCGCGGGCCTCGTTCTGGTTGGTTCTGTTGCAGGCCTATTTCGAATGCCAGGGACTTTCCATCAGTACTTTCCATCAATAGCTTTAATTACTCCAATGTCCTTGGAGCTGACTATGGGAAGATGTCCAGATGGTCCAGATGTTCTCCTTGGCCCTTCTTTATCGTCTTCATCCTTGACCCTCTGATCCTTGTTTTCTTCTTTTTCTAAGGAGTATACTCACACAATATTTTTAGCAAAGCAGGATAACATATATGTGCTCAATAAAGCAGAATACTATCTTTGCCAACTTGGGAACTGCCAGTTGCAGGACAGTCAACTAATAATAATACAGCAGTTAACTATTCCGCAGCTTACAATTCCCCAGTTCTAATCAAGCATGAGCTATAATATACAAAAGAATACAATATATATTTTGACGAGTAAATTTTACTATTGTGTACTTATTACACTATGTTTTAATACTGAGTGCTTTTGAGACACAAACTGGCCACCGAAACTCCCTCGGGTCACAACGTGCAAAGGTGGGACAGCTTTATCCAGAACACACAGACCACACAATTTCTCAAAGGTGGATCAGAATCTGTGCCAGCCTGTGGTGGAACCATGAAAAGCCACCCACAGGAGCTGCATTTCCCATATGGATATCAGGTGGGGACAAGTCCCTGCCACAGGAATGGTAAATCCATGGTGGGGTGGGAAGGGCCGAGATGCTGCCCTGGCAGAGAAGGGTGGATGTGCCACTGCAACATCTCCCAGCAATGCTGCTGTGGGTGGAAAAACACCATTAAGGTGGGACAAAGTCTAGGAAAGCAACTGCAGAGTCCGTCTCCCTCTAAATGTGATGTCTCCATCATCCAGACACAAAGCCGTGCTTTGGACCTCCCTGCACCAGTCTTGTTTTTCCAGCTCCTTAACCGCATCAGAACAAGACCAAAAAAATTACTTCTTTTTATATTCTTGTAGTGAGTTGACCCTGGCCAGATACCAGGTACCCACTAAAGCCGCTCTTTCGCTCTCCCTCTGCAACTGGACAGAGGACAGAGAAAAAAAACAGCTAAGAATTCATGAGTAGAGACAAGAGCTGGGAGAGGTCAGTGACTGATCACCTTCACAGGCAAAACAGACTCAAAGTGAGGATAGTACTTATATTTATTACTAACAGGATAAGAGCCAAAGAGTGAGAAATAAAACAGTCTTAAAAACACCTTCCCCCACCTTTCCTTCCATGTTCTCCCTCCTCCCCCCAGCGGTGCAGGGGGACGGGAATGGGGGTCACGGTCAGTTGTTTTTTCTGCCGCTGCTCAGGGAGAGGAGTTGGAGTCCTTCCCCTGCTCCCATGGGGTCCCTCCCACGGGAGATAGTCCTTGATGGACCTCTCCAGTGTGAGTCCCTCCCTCGGGCAGCAGCTCTTCCCAACCTGCTGTCCCGTGGGTCACTGCTCCTTGGGGTCAGTCCTTCACGGATGAGCTGTACTGGCGTGGGTCCCCCCACAGGGGCCACGAGTCCTGCCCAGGAAATGTGTGCTCCAGCCTGGGCTTCCCTCTCCATGGGCTGCAGGTCCCTGCCAGGACCCTGCTCCATCCTGGGCCTGCCACAGGGTCACAGCCTCCTTCCTGCATCCACCTGCTCCAGCGTGGGAGCCTCCATGGGCTGCAGGGGGGTCTCTGCACCCCGATG
>NW_020925993.1:3116-5920 GCF_003984885.1 Neopelma chrysocephalum
CTACCAAAACCCAGCCACAGAAACCCACTGCACCCAGTTACTTCCACTTGCCCCAGGATGGCTCCAGTTTACATCAGTATGATCCCAGTCACTCCCAGTCCCTCCCAGTTTATGCCAGTTGCCTCCAGCATGCACCCTGTCACTCACAGTTACTCCTAGTTGCTTTCAACATGATCCCAGTTGCTCCAAGTATGTTCCTAGTTGGCTTCCAGCACGGCCCCACCGGCTCCCAGTTCCCCCCTGCGTAGTTCCAGTCACTCCCAGTTTGGTCCTGGTCCCTTACAGTTACTCCCACTACGATTCCAGTATGGTGCTGGTCACTCCCACTATGATCCCAGTCACTCCCAATAGGATCCCAGTTGCCCCCAAGGTGGTCCCAGTTACCCCCAGGATGGTTCCTTTCACTCTCAGGGACTCCCAGTCTGAGTCCAGTATGGCCCCAGTCACTCCCAGTCACTGCCTGGAGGATGCCATTTGCCCTCTGCATGGTCTCAGTTGCTCCCAGTATGAGTCCAGTCACCCTCAGTATGATCCCAGTGACTTCCAGACACTTCCAGTACGAAGCCAGTTTGATCCCACTCATCCCCAGTATGGCTGCAGTCCCTCTCACACACTCCCATTGTTATTGCAGTCAATCCCAGTATGACCCCAGTATGACCCCAGCAGGGGCCCAGCTGCTCCCAGTATGATCCCAGTCACTCCCAGCCACTCCCAGTATATCCCAGTTGCCTCCAGCATTCTCCCAGTCAGTCCCAGTATGATCCCAGTCTCTCCTACTAGGATCCAAGTTACTCCCTGCATGGTCCCAGTTGCTCCCAGTCCCTCCCAGTATGACTCCAGTATAATCCCAGCGACCCCCTATATGGTGGCAGTCACACTCAGGATGAACCCAGACATTCCCTGTCACTCCCAGGATAAAGCCATTTACCCCCAGCAGGGTCCCACTTGCTCCCAGTCACCCCACTAGAGTTCCAGTCCCTCCCAGTAGGATCCCTGTCACTCCCAGTCTCTCCCAGTATATCCCAGTCGACCTCAGCCTGCTCCCAGTCACTCCCACTACACTCCCAGTCAGTCCCACTATGATCCCAGTCACTCCTGGTCTCTCCCAGTATATCCCAGTTGCCCCCAGTGTGGTCCCACTCACTCCCAGTTGCTCCCAGCAGCTTCCAGCATGATCCCAGTTGCTCACAGCCACTCCCAGTCACCCCCAGTGTGGTCCTAGTACCTCCCAGTATGATCCCAGTCATATCCAGCGTGATCCCACTTGCTCCCAGTATATCCCAGTTGCACCAACATGGTCCCAGCTGCCCTCAGAATGCTCCTACTCACTCCCAGTATGACCCCAGCCGCCTTCACTGTGGGCCCAGTTGCTCCCAATATGATCCCAGTTGTGCCCAGCAAGGTCCCAGTTGCTTCCAGTTCCTCCCAGTGGGATCCTAGTAGCTCCCAGTTGCCCCAAGCATAGAACCAGTTGCTCGCATATGATCCTAGTCTGATCCAGTATGATCCCAGTATGAGTCCAGTCACCTCCAGTATGATACCAGTGACTTCCAGACACTTCCAGTACGAAGCCAGTTTGATCCCACTCATCCCCAGTATGGCTGCAGTCCCTCTCACACACTCCCAGTATTACTGCAGTCACTCCCAGTATGATTCCAGTATGACCCTAGCAAGAGCCCAGCTGCTCCCAGTATGATCCCAGTTGCCCCCAGCATGGTTCCAGTTGCTCCCAGTCATCCCTACTATGGTTCCAGTCACTCCCAGCCACTCCCAGTATATCCCAGTTGCCTCTAACGTGCTGCCAGGTGCTCTCAGTTCCCCAGTTCTGCTCCTGCTGGGTCCAGTCTGGGTCTCGGTGTATCCTGGTGTCCCCCTTGTCCCCCCACCCCTGTGTCACCCCCTTTTCTCTCCCCACAGAGCTCCTGAGCCACCGGTGGCGGTCGCAGCCCCTCCCCAGGGCCTCGGGCCCAGCCTGGACCCCCCCACCTCGTCCCCGCGAGGATTTTGGGGGGTCGTGTGTCCCCCCCTCCCCTGCTGTCACTCTGCCTTTGCCCGGCTGTTCCCAGTGATCCCAGTAAAGCTTCCCAGTTCACCCCAGTCCTGGTTATTGGGGGACAGTGGGGGAGGGGCTTGGAGGGACCCCAAGGGGTGTAGCTGAATTCTGGGGGGGCAGAACCGGCCCCAGGATGGATCGGGAATGGGGACCCCCCTTTGTTCCCCCCGTGTCAGCTCGCTCTGGGAGGGTCTTGGTGGGGCACCTGCCCCTTAAAATGCACCCAGCTCACCCTAAAAGGTGCTGGGACCCCCCTAAATCTCCCCACAGGCCCTGGAGAACTCCCCAAACATACTCAGAGCCCACCCAGGACCCCACCTAACCCCTTTTTTTGGGGTGGTGGGACCCCAAACTGAGTTGGAGGAAGCTGGGGATTGGGGAAATGATGTGGAAGATGTGAGAGGAGAGAAAAATGGGGGTAGGGACTCCCACAGTAATCCTGAGGGGGGGGCTGGGGATTGAGGGGACAATGGGAAAGTGGAAGGAACAGGGAGAAGCATGGAAAAGGGAGGGTGGTCTGGTGGGTCAGATGGTCCTATGAGGGTCTTTGGGCACAGGGGGGCTGGGAAAGGGGGGTGGCCCCCTGAGCTCCCAACTTCCTGTGGGGTGCTGGGGGCTGCTGGATCCAATCTCAGCCTTGGATTCTGACAACACTTTCAGTTTAGAGGAATTACAGAGGTGTGACTGAAACACTTTTGTCCCCAAAGTTTTAATGATGGCAAATCAGATCTATTGATAGAAAGGAATTATT
>NW_020925994.1:0-4453 GCF_003984885.1 Neopelma chrysocephalum
CTAGCACCTTTTGTCTGGGAGGAATTTTTGTCCATTTTCAATTTGTGGAATCAGACTGGGAATTTCAGTGCAGGCCTCCTGCAAGCAAATGCTTGTCCTTTCCCCTAGGGATAAAAAGCCCTTACCCTTGGGGTCTCAGATGTATGTGGTGGGTCACCCAGGGCACTCAATTGGCAGCTGATCTTTCTGTCCTTCCATCTTTCTTCTAGGAGGAATCTTCATCCATGTTCATATTTGGGAGAGACTTGATGTTTTCTGTTTTATCTCTATGACTTTGGAAGTCTCAGCTGTCAGTTTCAGATCTGGACTCTATGGTTCCGGTTGCATCTCCATGCTCTTGGAAGTGTCACTGGTCAGATATGGGTTCATACTCTATGGTTCCAGCGTTATCTGTATGGTCTGGGAAGGATCAGCTCTCACTGCGGGGTTCAGACTCTATGGATCCAGTTTTGTCTCTACAATCTTGGAGGGAGAAGCTGTCAGTTCCAGATGCAGAGTCTATGGATATGGTTTCATCTCTGTGGTCTCGAAGGTGTCGTGTGGTCAGACTCTGTGGTTCCAGACTCCTCTCTGTGGTCTTTTTAGGACTATGCAGCTTTTTAGTTTTGGGGTTTTTTTCTATTTTTTCGCTTATGTCTGCTATTGTTCACTGGGTGTTTTTGTTTGTTTTTGCAAAATTTTTTTGGCAAAAGATGTTTAAAATTCTGTAGGGAAAGTCAAGAGAAAAAACTTTAGCCGCTAAGTTGCAGAATTAATGGTTACATTACATAATTTCTCATCAATAATGATTCACAGAAACAAATGAACACAACAGAAACTTCAAAGCGCATGGATGCAACTTATATCTCCTCCGCAAACCCCTGCTCTCCTGACTGAACATTCCTGAGTACTCTTATTGAGAACACTGCAGAACCCTTGCCTCAATTGGCTTAGCATTTCAGGGTGCTAATGGTAGACAGTAAGGAACCTATTCCACTGATTTCTGAGTCTACGTGTTGGGCTTAGCAGTTCAAGGCTACATCACACTTCCTAAACATGTGCTTTTGTACAGAGGAGGACACGGACCAATACTGTGCAAAGTTGTGCCCTTCCCCTTCCCCCCCTGCTGACAATAACCACACAAGGCACTAGTTAAGGCTCAAAGGGGGCTTGTCCCAGTCAGAGTGACTCAGCGAAAGATAAACCAGGGGAAAAAAAAAACAGCAAAAGCCCCAGACAGCAGGGCATTCTCTTGCTTCCAAGGTAGGACCAATTATCTCCCTAGGAAAAGGGAAAGAGGCAAAGATTCATCAAGCAATGCCCAACTTAGCAAGTGAGTTTCATAAATGCCACCAGGTTTTGAGCACAGAGGAAACAAAATTCCCTGGTTTTAACAGCTAAAATATCAGTGGAAATTACTGGCTTGTTACAGGAGTTTCAGGTGACTTTCTTTGGAGAACAGCCCCAAAGTAGAAACTCCTTTCAATTGCTCCTGAGAGAGCCTATTGGAACTTTGGGTTCTCAGCAAAGTGACCCCCTCCCCTGGGTCCTGGCTTACCTGCCCAAGCACCTCCAGTGCTCATACTCCACCTCACTCCTTGTTTTGCACATTCATATCAGGAAAAGAAACCTCCATGCTCTTCCTCCAGTCCGAGCTGCATCTTCCCTGAATCCCCATACTCCCCCACCTGTTCTCCTGCACTGGTCTCCTCCCCTGAGCTGCCTCCCGGCAAGTACCTCATCCCTCGGCACCTTCCTTAAGCCATGATCCATCTCCAGATACACCCAAGGGCTTCCTGCAGCTGCCGCAAGGTGCTCTCACCATCACTGCTTGAGAGACTCCCTGGAATCGGCCACTCCCCTGCAAAAGCTCCCTACATAAAGTGCTCCCCGATAATCACCCAGCGGGGCCTCCCCCTCATCATCCTCAGTGGCCACAGCTGGGGCTGCTCCGCATGGGAGGGGAGGGCGGGTGGAGCTACAGGCGAGGGGGAAGGAGACGAGCCAGAGGGGGCGGAGCCAGGCGCCTCCTTTTCGGGGACAGCTGCAGTACTCCGTGCTCATCAGCAGGTGGTAGCAGTGGTTTAAAGCCCAGCCAAGATCTCAGACTTGCTGTGTTACGCTGAGAGGAGACAGAAAAAACCCTCCCAATTCACAGTTCCCATCTCCGTCATATTCAGCATATTTTCTCATACTTCCACTTTCTTGGTTTTTTATATATAAAACTTATATTTGTATTTTCCAACCCTATGTATCTATATTCATAATTTCTTATACTATAAGATCCTATATATAATGCAGCTGTTACAAGGTTCTATTTTGAAATCAATTTATATATAAGGTAGTATTTTTTTCAACATATAGAAAAATGAGAAATGTTAGTGTTCAGGCATTTTTTGAAGGACCCTGCATAAATCCCCTCACTCCCCACCAACCTCACCTGTATGAAGATGGTGCCTTGCCTCCGCTCAGGCTCTACTCAACCACACTCCCTCTCATTTACTGCGCTCCAGTCAGTGCAAGATGTCTCAGCCCTACCCTACAACACTGCTGCAGGGAGATCAGCCCATGAAGCTTTAGGACATGGCTGTAGGGGGATCAGAATATGTGCTCACAGACCCACCTCGAACCAAATGCACAGCACCCACACCCTGGCCTCTGTGCGCCTCAGTCTGGAGGGACAATCTCTGCAAAGGGGTCTTGGGAATGAACACTGGACACAGGACACAGTTAAAGAGTGCTGAGTGCAGGGAAAACTTGAATGTTCTCTGAAAGATCTGAATACCACACAGAAAAAAGAAAATTTTCTTTTAAAAAGTAATTTTATTTTACATTGTCATGTATTTTATTTTATATTTTCTACAGAGTTCCTAGCAAAACTTTCCAATTACTGAAGGGAAAAAAATAAAGGTCAGGCAAGATTGCCCAGTAGTAGTGAAACACACCCTTCACAGGGCAGTTGCACCTGTCCTTGGAACTCCACTATGGTCCTGGTACTTCATCTTTCCACTGACAAAGAAAACTGCACTGTTGAAAGAGTGCTGAGACAAAGAAGGATACATTAAGCAGACAAGAGGGACACACAAAAAAAATAAATAAAGAGCATTTGTACAACTTTCCATACAAAAAATAACTTCTGATGGAGGGTGATTTGGAAATTAACCACTATTTTCCCAGTCTGACCCCTGGCACACCAATCCCCTTAACAGGGCCAGTCCTCAATTCTCCCTCTGTTGCGTTAAGGACTGAGGAAGCTGGACCCGTGTCTGACCAGGACACGTGCAGACCAAATGCTGGGGACTGGAACGCACACCTGGCCCTCCTGGAGCTCTTACAGTTCTATTCCAGAGAAAACAGCCAATTGTACCATCCCTGCTCAGTTCTTAAGCCCAATCCCACGCTTCTTTTGCAGTTGGAGCACCACTTTTCTAACCCAGTTACAGTCCATTAGAGAGCTCCACGTCTAGCAGGGACAGGTACACCTGGGATACTCTCAGGAATGCCTGAAGCCATTCCAGGGACCTTGCTTTGAGCTCCCCAGGGCCGGGCACCCAGAGGATCTCCCCGAATAATCCTTTCGGTGCGCGCTGGAGTCCTCGGGGTGCCCCAGCCCGGGGGGCACCAACAGCACTGTCCCTCCAGGGGGGCCCCATTTGCTCCCAAAAGGGATTTCAAGAGTCCTTCTTTGGAACCCACCAACGTGTACGGGTAGGAAGCCACAAGAAGGCCTCATTTTTAAAGGCAGGGGGATCTTGCCAGTGTCCCAGACTGCTCCGGGGATCCGAGGCCCTTCCCGAGAAAATCTCGGTGCCGGCGTGAAGGCCCAGAGATCCCTTGGAGCCACGGGAGAGCAGGCACAGAGTCCCTGCTGGGGGGCCAATTTTGCTGCCTGAACTCAGCTCTTCAAAGAAGCCTCTAAGACTCAGCTGGTGAGTTTTAGAAGCCAGGCATTCCTGTACACTGTGAGATATTTTAAGAGCTTACCGAGTGAAAAAGCATAAAGCTTTTATCAGGGACATCTGACCTCAAACAGACAGCTCCTTTATCCTTTCAGTACAAAATTATTTTCATGGAATCACTCAAGAGGAAGTGCCCAGGAATCCCAGACTGTGCTTTCCAGAACAGAAAATAAACAGAGGGAAGGAGCTTTGCACAAGCGTAACCTACTCCAGAACAGACCTGACTTTAGTTTTGCTCTGTATGTTCAAACATAGCAGAAGACAGAAACTCCAGCAGGAGAGCTGGCACGTTACCCACGGTACCCTCAAAGTCCCTCTCACGAGGGCTGGAGGGAAATTGCAGTTGTACGAGTCCCTTGTGCCTGCAGATGCCCGGGGATCCTCTCCATTCACCTCGTGCTCTCCCAGCAGCAGAAAGGGTGACCTCAGGGACACGGTGGCACTCGACATCCTGCTGAGAGAGGAAGGAAACCTTTAGCATAAAGGTGAGTTGGAATCTAAAACTTTCTTTCCTG
>NW_020925995.1:0-9307 GCF_003984885.1 Neopelma chrysocephalum
AGCAGCTGGGGAAAGGAGCAGGCTGCTTTCTGAGCAGCCTCTACTGAGGAGAAGGCAGAAACTGAGCTCCCCTAGGCTCTCCAGGAAAACTTCCTCTTACAATTTCCTCACAGAAATAGGTAACTGGGCTCAAGAGTCACAGAAAGGGAAATTTAGGACCAGCTTACTGAGGCAGAGGCTTGCAGGTCTCTCGGAAGGGCTTCAGCGCTATCGCTTGGCTGCTGGACAGTGGCTTCCAATCTGCTCTTTTCACTTGCAGAGCTTAAGAAGAAATACAGGTCTTATTGCCAGAAAATCCAATGCCAGACAAACTGTACTAAGGAACAGAATCCACAGCAGAAGTGTCCTTCAAAATCCCACTGACTGTCCCCTTGTTTCCACCCAATGCCCCAAAGCCACAGACCCCTCGCTTCACTGGGTTACTCTCTTACTGTTGCGCATCTTCTTCCAGTTGTTTTACAGTCGGATTAGTCTCAGAAGATGCCAACGGGAGGTCCTGCAGTTTCTGGGAAGAAGTTCTTGCTTCTCTTCCCTTGTCATCCAAGGCAGTCTTCAAGTCACCAACACAATGCTCGGACTGAAGATGCTTTTCTTCCTCCTCCCGCAGCTGTAAAATCACGGGAAGAATGCACAGTTGTCAGGGGAACTTTTCCAGAGAGGAGCCAGCTGCTGCTGAGGAACTCAGGTGCTGCATGTCTGTGTGCATCCCCTCTGCCCAAAGAACTGCAATCCATTCAAGTCCCTTCAAAGCTTCACTTCTACTCCCCAAAGAACACAAGCTGGATGCCTTTGTCCTCTTCTACAGCAGCCTCTCCCATCCCTCCACTGCTTTCCTACAGCTCAGTTCTGAGCACCGACATTGCCCCTCCGACCTGTTTTGTGACCTGGGACGTTTCTTGTATTCCCTTGTTTGCTACTCCAGGAAAAGGTGAGGGAAATAGTTCATCTTCCTAAAGGAAGGCGTCTGGCAAGTGTCAGAGGCCAAGTGCTCTGGCACATGTGCTCTGGAGCCCAGGATTGCACCAGGGGAGCATGGGGAGTTTTCTGAAGTGGGAAAGACCCGCACTGTAGTGCAGAGAGAGGCGCCCAGCAGCCCCTGAGCAGGAAGCAGAGGATGCCTGAGGAGAGGCAGCTCTGCTTCAGTGTGGTGGGGCCAGGAAGGATGGCATCACTGACAAGCTGATGAGCACCATTTCAGCAAAGGCAGCCAGGTGAACTGCTCCCCAGACCTGCCCTGAAGTGGAGAATGGCGCCAGGGGTGCGTGGGGAGTCTTCTTAAAGCAGGAAGACCTCGAGTGTAGCAGAGAGAGAGGAGCCCCAGCCCCCCTGAGCAGTAAGGGGTGAAACCCTAAGGAGAGGCAGCTCTGCCTCAGCAGGGCGGGTTGTGGGGCAGGGGGCCGGAGGGACAGAGGCAGATCAAAGCCCGATGGAACTGCTGCTTCCTTAGGTCTCTGTCATAGTGGCTCCCAGAATACTGGTTTGTCCATTTTCATGAGAAATAGGAAGCAACAGGCACCCCCAGGTTTATCCCTGTGGGGACAGGCTTTCCATACCTCCGTGTCAGCCCTGTCCAACTCCTCCTGCAAGCGCAGATTATCTTCCTCCAGGTGAGCCTCATGGGTTCCAGGAACCACAAGAACAGTCCTAAAGCATCCAAAATTTCATCTGAGACATGTCTGATCCTGCCTCATTTTTCCCCTGCTTGCTCCCAAAAGAGCTCTTCCCCCCTTTCCTACAAGCTCCGTGAAAGTAAAGCCAAGTCCATGGAAGCATTGGAGAATGTATCTTAGAAGGGGCCTCCCTAAAGCAGCCTCAGCTATGAGGTCAGGCCATGTTGTTCAGGGCTCCTTGCACTGCTCTTCCAAGTCCCCACAGATGCAGCTGCACAAACTCCCGGGGCGAGCCCTTCGACCGCCTGACCATCTCCATGGCAGGAAGTTTTCTCCTTCTGTGCGCTCGGAGCCCCTCGTGTCCCCTGGGACACTGTTGCTTCTCTTTCCCCCAACGCTTCCCTTCAGAGCACTTAACGCATCAACTCTGCCTTGCCCTAAACCCCCCTGGCCTGCAGAGCAGCCACGCTGCTGAGCTACTGGCAAGTTTCCCCATGGCTCTGGCTCTGTGTGGGGAGAGGGCACCACAGACAAGGCTTTCTTGCAGACCTCAGCGGGCAAAGGACAAGAGCCCCTAAGGTACGAGAGTAGGCAAGTGCAGACCTGCATTTACCAGTCCCACAGGGAACTGCTTCCACGGGGCTCCTCCTTCTTTTTCCAAGCTCATTGCCACACCCCTCGTCTGGGTCACACTTGCAGACTACCGAGAAGACCCGTGGGCTGTTTTGACAAAGCCCTCACCTTTCCCCCTGGGCTTGGGCATGCCTGTCAGCTGCTTTTTTCAGAAGGCACTCCAGAATCTCCTCATGCTGTTGCAAGGCTGCAAGTTTGAAGGGGGTAAATCCCCACTGAAAGGAGAAAGAATCCCCATTAGAAAGACACAGACAAGCTGTGCAGCTGTTGGAAAGAGCAGCTTTAGCCACATGCCAAGGTTACCTGGTTCTGAGCAACACTCTTGGCATGATGCTCCAGTAACAGCCCTGCTACAGCTGTGTTTTTAGAGAGGACAGCCAGGTGAAGGGCAGTGTTGCCATCAGCGTCTGCCAGATTGGGGTCGCCACCGTGTGCCAGCAGAAGAGCAACACATTCTTCCTGCTCCTGCTGGACTGCCTGGGAACAACACATGAAAAGGGAAAGACTTCCAACTTTTACATGCCCCTCTGTCACAACTCCCTCAGCTCCTGAATGCTGCCATAGAAGACCATCTGCAAAGATTAGCTAACAGAGGCCTATGCCGTGCCCATTGCAATAGGCATGTTTCTATGGCCCTGCCCTGCAAGGAATCCTGCCAGACACCTCCCCTTTAACACACCAGCACTGAGCCCCACCTACAAGCTCCTAAGGCATTCCACACACCTTCATCAGGGCCGTTCTCTTGAAGCTGTCAGCGAGGTTGGGCTGGCTGTTCTTTCTTAGCAGATATCTAACGACATCTGCATGGCCATTGGCCAAAGCCAGATGCAGAGGTGTCCTAAAAATTAAACAGATGCTCTTAACCCAGACAGACAAAGGACGAGCCCAAGCTGTGTCTCTACCCAGCACCCTGGGGACCCTGCCCGGACTCTGCTCCTCCCGCTTGCTGCTGCTGCTGCTACTGCTGCTGCTGCAAGCCTGTGCTGATCAGCCAGAGGGCAGAAGAGAACAGGTGAGGGCTGAGCAGCTGCAGAACAGCCCTGCAGAGAGACCACGGCCAAGCGGCAGGTGGGCAACACGCCTTTCCAACAGCGCTGGAACCCGGCCGGCAGCTCCAAGCAGTGAAAAGCTCAAGAGTTCCCTCTCCCAGCTGACAGGGCAAATGTCACTTTTCAAGCCTTGTCCTTAAGAGAGGGTTGCCGAGGACTACTGCAGCTTGGCTCAGGAGCAGCCCAGGTGTGCCATCAGCGTGGCCCAGAACTCACCGCATCTCCTGGTCTGGCCTGTCGATGCCGACTACCTTGACGTAGCAGCGCCAGCGCCTCAGCCAGCCCAGGTCGCTGCGGGCGGCCGCGCGGTGCAGCCTGCCCAGCCCCTGCTCCCGGAGCTGGGAGGCGCTGGTGGAGCTGGTGGCAACCCAGGGCTGCCCACTGCTGCTGCTGGATGGCGACTGCCATTGCTTCTTGCTGAGAAGCCACGGCATGACCCTGCTTGGAGCTCCCAGCAGCAGGAAGGGCAAGAAGCCCCCGACGGGCTGCCGGGCACCAAGTGGGGATGAAGAATGGGAGAAGGGCGAGGTTTAGGGTGAGGGTGACAAAGGGGACAAGGATGAGAATAAGGGCACAGGGTATAAAGCACAAGGCAGACGAGGTCGCCCTGTGCAGTGATCGTTGCCTGCAGCTGCCAAGACGGCGATCCAGGCGCGCAACAAACGCTCCCCGAGCGGGATGTGCTGCTGCTCCCCGAGAGGCTACAGCAACTCTGAGCGCCGGCTGCGGGCACCAACAAAGCCGTGCCCGACTGGCGCCTGTGACATCACAATGGCTGGTGGAAGGCTCAGCACGTCAGCGTGGGCTGTGACAGAGGCCACGGTGCAGGGTGGGACCGGGCGGGACATGGCAGGGCAGGGCAGGTGTGAGGGCGGCCCTGCTGGGCCTGGTGGGAAGGAGGCGGCCTGGGCCTTGTGAGGGTGGCAGTCACATGTCCTCCAGAGGGTTTATAAGGAGGCATTTTTCTTTTAAATAAACAGATTTGACTGCTTGCCAACTGGCTGCTGGGTCGTGTCTTTTATATTATATTAATATACCACACCAGGACAATTCCCCAACTCCTTTGTCTTGTCCCTCTTGAAGAGCAGACACCTCACCCCCCTCCCCCTCGGAACTGCTGTCACCTGCTGCTTTGCCAGATGCCAACAGTGAATTTCTGCTCTGCTTCTCTACCAGCCAACGGGCAGCACACAGCAGGGCAGGAAGAAACTTTCAAACAGTTCTCTTCTTCCTCAACAATTCCTGGATTTCTTGATTGTTTTCATCAAACCAGTCCTTGTTCTTCTTGAGGGAGAACCCTAAGGATTCTTCAGAGGATTGCAGGATGCAGCTTTTAATATGATGCCAAATTGCTTCAGGAGAGGAATCTGCAGAATCTGTGGAATGGTTTTCAAGCCTAGTTTGAAGGTTTGCCTGGAATCTTTCTCTTACTGTGGCTGATTGGAGATCGTTAACTTGGAGTCTTCTCCTTGGGATACTGCCCTTTTTGGGTTTGAATTTGAGATTGAAATTGAGTTTACAGCGCACAAGCCGATGGTCTGTTTGGCATTCTGCGCTGGGCATCACGCGGGTATGGAGGACATCGCGGACATCTCTCCGTCGCACCAAGACATAATCAATGAGGTGCCAATGCTTAGATCTGGGGTGCATCCAGGTTGTCTTTAGACTATCTTTCTGCTGAAAGATAGTGTTGATGATGGTAAACTGTTGTTCTGCACAGAATTCTAGCAGAAGTCGACCATTATCGTTGCAGTTTCCAACACCATGCTTGCCTAATATTCCTTTCCAAACTTCAAAATTTTTACCTACTCTGGCATTGAAATCCTCAAGGATAATGATCTTATCATCTGCTGGTACCTTTTGGGTAAGGCAGCGCAGGTCAGAGTAAAATTTATCTTTTTCAGCAGGGTCAGCTTGGAGAGTTGGGGCATATATACTAAAGATGACAACGTGATGCTTGTTGTTTAGTGGAAGGCGTAGGGAGATAATGCGGTCAGAGTGACCTGTCGGCAGATTTTCGAGTTTAGGGACAATAGAGTTTTTGATCATGAAGCCGACACCAGAGAGATGTTTTTCGGTTCTGGACTTACCTGACCAAAAGAGTGTGTAACCGGCACCGTGTTCTCTGAGGCTGCCTTCCTCATGAAGGCGAACTTCACTGAGAGCAGCAATGTCGATGTTGAGACGAGCCAGCTCATGGGCAATTAGGGCAGAGCGACGCACAGGACGTCCGCTGTCCGCAGAATCGAGCATGGTTCTGATGTTCCAGCATGCTAGAGTTAATTTAGGTACACCTTTGGAGGCAGGTGCATGCCTGTGTCTTTTGCTCTTTGTGCGACCGCATTGGAAGAAGATGCCCGTTGGTCTGCGGTTAACCAACCGGGTGAAGGTGGAGATGAGCTTTGTTTAGGCCACCTTTTCTAGGCCCCTCTCCGAGTGGAGCAAGCAGTGCTGTCCTTGAAAAGGCTGCTTGGTCGTTCAGGGTGCTGCCCCAAGAGACTCTCATCTCCGTCAGTCTCAAATGACCAATATCCTGAACCGCCTGCATGCAGGGTTGGGTCTGCGGCTCCCAGTGCACCTTTCACCTACCGTTTTGACCCTCGCCCGTCGCTGCAGGACTTTTTGCATGTGGGTAAAGCCTTCAAGCCTGCGCAATGGATTTTTTAGGTGAGATGCAGTATGCGCGGAACTGAACCCACCCTTTAATCCTAAGGTTCATCTGCCAGGGCCGAGCAAGCTTGGACGGTGGCAGCGAGGTCCTCAGGACGTAAGTTTGATTAGAGTGGCCTTCTCTTAGATGGATGGCCTTACAGGGCTAAGCGAGCTCCATCTGCCCGGGTTTGGGATGAGAGTTGTCCTTCTCCTAGGATGACTGCCAGAAGGCTAATGAGCTCATCCTGCCCAAGAATGAAGTGTATCTGGTCCTAAGGTTTTGACCTGTCTGGCATGGGCGACCCTACCGAAGGCATGAACCCTCGCCAGCATAGCTCGCAACCACATAGGGGTACATAGGCATAGGCTACTTACCTGTTAGAACGAGTTGGGTAAGTCATTCATTTCCTACTTTACTAACACCTATTTAAATACCATCATAAGGAGACAACCAGGAGCAGCCCTTTGTCCTGCTCACCCTTTCAGGATGTAACAGAGCAGAGCAAATAAATCCAGAACATGCCGAACCTGGGCAGTAGCCGCAGGTGAGCCAAAAGTAAATAGGTAAATAGACAAACAAACAAATCAACTGACCAACCGTTCTGGCCCCCGTACCTGTCAAGGCTAGGGTGCCTTTCAAGACCCCAGCCTGGCTGGGGTCCCCATCAATCTAAAAGAACCCACTATCCACCCTGACGATTATCCTTCCCCCACTGTGACACCACAAAATTGCAGGCGCGTTGCAGACCTGCGAGGTTTCACATGAGACAGCCCCGCACTCCCACCCGCCAGTCGGAGGACAACCATGATCTGCTCAAAGCCCTTCCCCTCTGCTCCCTGAATCACTTTGGCAACATATTAAAAACAGAATCCTGCAGTCCTCTGAAGAATCCTTAGGGTTCTCCTTCAAGTAGAACAAGGACTGGTTTGATGAAAACAATCAAGAGATCCAGGATTTGTTGAGGAAAAAGAGAACTGCCCACCAAGCACACCTTGCTCAGCCATCTGGTCATGGAAGAAAAGCAGCCTTTCGTCTCACATGCAGCAAGCTCCAACAGCAACTCCGTGACATCCAGAACAAATGGTGGATCAGTCTAGCAGGAAAATTCAATGATGCGCAGATACAGGTGACCACAGAGGATTCTATGAGGCCTTGAAAACAGCATACAGGCCTACATACCAGGTCCAAAGCCCTCTACTCAGCGCAGATGGTCAAATGCTTCTCACAGATAAAACCTCCATTCTGAATTGAAGGTCTGAACACTTTCAGACTCTTTTCAGTACCAACCATGTAGTTCAAGACTCAGCAATTCAGTCCATCACACAACAACCAGTGAAGAATGAATTGGATACTGCCCCTACTAGGGGAGAAACTCTTAAGGCCATAGAGCAGGTGAAAATTGGCAAGGCAGCTGGGGTTGATGGAACTGCACCTGAAGTCTGGAAACATGGGGGCCTTGCACTCCATGCTAAATTCCACGAGTTTGTGGTGTGCTGTTGGGAACTAGGCCAACTACCATCAGACCTTTGTGATGCAGTCATCATCACCTTGTAGAAGAAGAAAGGAATTAAATCAGACTGCTCAAACTACCGGGGTGTTACTCTGCTCTCCATTGCTGGCAAAATCCTGGCAAGAATACTCTTGAACAGACTAATACCCGCTAGAGCAGAAGAAATTCTACCTGAAAGTCAGTGTGGTTTCAGAGCCAACAGGGGTACCACAGACATGGTGTTTGTTCTCAGACAACTGCAAGAGAAGTGTAGGGAACAGAACAAAGGTCTCTATGGAACCTTTGTTGATCTCACCAAGGCTTTCGATACTGTGAGCAGAAAAGGTCTGTGGCAGATTTTGGAACGTTTAGGTTGTCCCCCCAAGTTCCTTAAAATGATCATCTCACTCCATGAGAACCAGCATGGCCAAGTCAGATATGGCAATGCACTTTCTGAGCCCTTTCTAATATCCAGTGGTGTGAAACAAGGCTGCGTTCTCACACCAACCCTATTCACAATCTTTTTCAGCATGATGCTCCAAAGGGCCACGGCAGACCCTGATGATCAGGACGGTATCTACATCCGATATTGTACCATGGAAGCCTATTCAACCTAAGGCGACTGAAGGCCCAAACCAATACCTTAAACCATCTTGTCCGGAAGCTGCTTTACGCTGATGACGGCGCCCTCGTCGCTCACACAAAAGAAGCTCTGCAGCGTTTAACATCCTGCTTTGCTGAGGCTGCTGAGCTCTTTGGACTGGAAGTCAGCTTGAAGAAGACTGAAGTTTTCTATCAGACTGCACCTCAGGAAGGCTTCCATCATCCCCACATCACCACTGGCGAATCAGAGCTCAAATCAATCCAGCAGTTTAATTACCTGGGGAGCCTCATCTCCTCGGACGGTGAGATTGATGGAGAGATAGACAACAGGTTAGCAAAGGCATAGAGAGCTTTTGGATGACTCCATAAAAGGGTTTGGCAAAATAAACAACTGAAGAAAAGTACAAAGATCAGTACAAAGCCATGGTGCTGTCTACTCTCTCATATGGGTCCAAATCATGGGTCATCTACCGCCACCACCTGCGACTCCCAGAACGCTTCCATCAATGCTGCCTCCGTACAATCCTAAACATCCACTGGTCAGATTATGTGACCAATACATCTGTTCTAGAACAGGCAGCAGTTACGAGTATTGAGGCCATGTTGCTGAGAACACAGCTGTGTTGGGCAGGGCACGTCTGCAGGATGAAGGACCACCGCCTCCCTAAGATCCTGCTTTATGGTGAACTTGCCACCGGCTGCCGCAAGAGAGGAGCCCCGAAGGGGAGATACAAGGGCTCCCTGAAACAACATCTCAGCCTTGGCCACATTGATCTCCATCGCTGGTCTCCAACCCTGGTCTACCCTGACCTCCAATCGGTAGGTCTGGAGACACACTGTCTCTAACGCTGCTGCTTCCTTTGAGAACGCACACAGGGTCACCATCGAAGAGAAAAGACAGCGCAGAAAGAATCGTGTCTTGCTGGTACCATCCAAGGAGTCTTTCTGCTGTGCCTTTTGCAACCCATCTTGTCTATCTCGCATTGGCCTCTTTAGCCACCAGCGCTTGTAGCAAATGTGGGTAGAGCCCTTCCCAAATCTTGGTTCGCGAAGCCCAGCCATGATGCTGATGATAAAGTGGTCTGTGAGGTTGCTGGGTGCGCATGCTTTATGGAGCTATCTTCATGCCCCCAGCACACTGAATGAAGAAATGTGGGCTTTCTAACCCAAAAAACTGGTTGGAGAGTTTGTTTCCCAGTTTTCAGTACCAGAACCTCATGGACCCAAAGGGACCCTGTGACACTGTCAGGGGCTCATGGAACCAAAGGGA
>NW_020925995.1:9317-10021 GCF_003984885.1 Neopelma chrysocephalum
CAAAGGGACCCTGTGACACTGTCAGGGGCTCATGGAACCAAAGGGACCCTGTGACACTGTGGGGCCTCATGGAACCAAAGGGACACTGTGACACTGTGGGGGCCTCGTGGTGCCCAGGGTTGAGGAATCCTGTGGGTGCAGGTGGCTCAGGGAGCAACTGCAGTTGGAGCTGTGGGATGAGCTCTGGGTGAGGGGCCTCAGACCGAAGGCCGTGAGCTGCCGACCCTGGAGCAGCCAAGGGAGAGGTCACTTGGAGACAGGGCAGGAGCCCAGGACTCAGCAGGAAGAGCATTTTGTGTGCTTGGACTGTGAGGAGATAAAACCCCAAGGAGTTTTTTGTTGGGGGTCCTTCCTCGAGGCACCAGCTCAGGCTGTTTTTGTGTTTCTTCACAAGAAATAAATTGTTTCACTGTTTTTAAGACATCAGAGACTCTTCCATGGGAAACCTGAGATGGAAGCAGTGAGGAAACCTGGTCTGACTGTGAGAGTGGGGGGTGTGGGGAGTCACAGGGGATCCGTCGGGTCACTGGAGCTGCTGCTGCTGGGAAGGGGCCTGAGTGTCAGCAGTGCCAGTCTGGGCTGGTGGGAGAGTGACTGCCAGGGAGTCTTGGGAATGGTGAGCCAGTGAAGTTCCCTTAAGAGTGTGAGGGGGATCTCGTGTGCAGAGACCCCCAGGAGCCCCCTGAGCCTCTCTGCTCATGGCA
>NW_020925995.1:10031-13954 GCF_003984885.1 Neopelma chrysocephalum
CCTTAGCTATATTCATATGGCCTCGTGTTTCTAATCAATCCTCAATATTTCCCCCGTTTTTATTTTTGGGACAGCAACGCTTTCTTTGTCGTAGTTTTCACACGTCTACCAACACAAGAAAAGGCAACATGAGCTATCACTAAAATTACAATAACTGTCAATACCCATCGTAGGCCTTCCTTAATATAACTTAGAGCCCATTCAGATATAAAACCAAAGATAGATTGAAGCCACGAGTCTATAGGACTAGTTGTTATTGTCACTTTCATTGTGTGGTCTGTGCACTAAAGTGTGTTTGTGAATTTGTGTCCGTATGTTTGTACACATACATGCATGCACTTTCACTCATTTACTTTCACACGGTGGCCACCATCACTCAAACACATCTCACACAAGCATACTCCTGAGTTTCATGTCACTGCGTCCTTAAGAAATTATAATGATCCTTTAGTACCTTATAACACTATAGTTTTTTAACCAGATAAAGTTAATCAGACAGATAAGCTTTCTTCTACCAATGCCTAGTGAGTAATCAATGGTGTGAGGAACCTCGACATTGGCAATCATACTCATAAAAGGGAAACTTATTACATAGCCGTTCAATGAAATAGACAGAAATCTTAACATCTTTGCTAGAATACAAAACAGTAAATCAAGTCTGGGCACGTAAGTCTTGCAGTTCTTTTGTGTACAGTTATTCAGTCAATTCAGATGCTGTTCCAGTGTCTCCTTCGTCAGCAGGTGCAGGGGAATCAGGTGTTGAAGAGGCTGGAGGTGGTGGTCCAAGGTCAGGTGAGGGTGCAGGCACTGTAGATGTTTTTCCTCCTCGTCCTCCAGGGCTCTCAATTGCTGGCTTGACCCAACGACTGGGAACCCACAAGGTGCCTGTAGAAGTGGACACACAAAAGTAGCCTCGACCTATAAAGATGACTTCTGCCGGACCTTCCCACATCCCAGTTTTAGGATTCCGATAGTAAACTCTCATGGGTGGTCCTTTTGACACCTGCTCCTTCTGATTATGTTTGACAACAGGAGGCACTGAATCATCTCCGAAAATACACAAATGGTTAAGGACAAAAAGAGTTTTGCTAACTCTCTCTTGGGCATCCCTGATGTCATTGTATTTCTCGAGGTAGCTTTTAATTGTTCCATTCATCCGCTCCACTATGGCTTGTCCAGTAGGCGAATGAGCTATGCCCGTAACATGTTTTACGTCCCACTGCTGCAAGAATTGTCCCAGAATCCTACTAGCATAGGCAGGTCCATTGTCTGTTTTTAACGTCTTAGGGACTCCCATAACAGCAAAACAATTTGTTAGATGACGCTTTACATCTTGGACTTTTTCTCCTGGTTGCAGCGTAGCCCATACAAAGTGACTGTAGGTGTCTATGGACACATGCATGTATTTCAATCGACCAAAAGCAGGAACATGTGTGACATCCATTTGCCACAGTTCATTAGCTTTTAGTCCTTTGGGATTAACTCCCACTCCGAGGCCTACTCCTTTATTCTGCTGACTGCATATAGGGCTTAATCACAAAAATAGGAGTATTCCACGGGCTTGTTGACAAACGTAAATGTCCTTGTTGTAATTGCTCTGATACCAATGCATGTGCCTGTAGAAGACTTTCCCTTTTTAAGGGCCATTGCTCTACCCACACCGGTGTTTCTGTCTTCCATTGGAGTGGGATCGGGAAAGTCCAGGCAATGGCCGTCACGCTAAAGGGGATCTTGGTTCGTTGGTCAGAACTATCCCCATCTGTGCAAGAATGTCTCTCCCTATTAATGCTTGTACTCCATCGGGCAGGGGGAGAATAGACACGCTACAGTTCACAGTCATTCCATCTAACACGATTGTTATCGGAGGGGACCTTTTTGCCAGAGTCAGTCCACCCACTCCTGCAACTGTTGCTCCTGCGTTCTCTAAAGGCCACGATGTGGGCCACTTGCGAGCTGCAACAATACTGACGTCAGCTCCCGTATCCAAAAGAGCAATTAAATGTGCAGTTTGCGAGTTCCACTGCAGCTGGATGGCTTTTCGTGGTCGTCTGGCCAGGTCTATTGTCAGCAGAGCTGATGCACCAGTAGATCCAAAGCCCTGATCTCCACGTTCGGGCTTGTCCGATAGTCCAGATGTGATTTGAGGTAGTGGTATTAGTTGTGCAATACGGGATTTAGCTGGGATATGCAAAGGTGGAAATAGTGTGTTTACCATAATCAATATTTCTCCAGTGTAATCGGCGTCGATCAGTCCTACTAAAACAGTTAATCCAGCCATTGTGGCCGAGGACCGACCGATTAGCAAAGCCCCCACCGGTTTGCCATCAATTAACACTGGTCCGTACACTCCTGTCGGTAGCTTTTGAGGACGCTGATCTATGAGGGTGCAGTCTATTGTGGTCGCCAGGTCCAAGCCGAGACTCCCTCTGGTTGCGGGTCGCAGTGCGAAGTCTGAGCCGGGAAGCTGTGAGTGGTTGGAGCCATCACTTGTGTCTTGGCGCGGGACCCCTTCGCGCTGGCTTTCCCGTTTCCCGATCCACGCCCGCACATAGCAGGAACATGCGTATTTTGCTGACAGCGAGGACACCACACCGGACCGGCCTGGCACTCTCTTCGCATGTGTCCGTACGCTCCACACCGAAAGCATCGTCTTTGTGCTGTTCCATTTCGCTGCGTGGCTCTGGTCGGAGCTTGTAAGGGTGCAAGCGCGGCTAAAACCTGAGAGCTAGTAGCCTTCGCCTGCTCCTTTAAGCCTTCACCCAGCTCCCTAACTGCGTTCACTAACATGGCATTAGGCCCCTGGGGTACGTGCGCCATTCGCTCTAATAGCTCCTCAATTGACCAATTGCCCGGGAGTGTGACAATGACACTGCGAGCTGTAGAATTACAGTTCTGCAGCGCACACTGTTTTAGCAGCGCTCCGTACATATATTCAGGAACCCCTGCTGACTGAATGGCATTAGCAACTCTGTCTACGAAAGATCCAAAAGGCTCTTCTCTTCCCTGCTTGATCCCCATATATGACGGAATTCCTCCCAGAGCTTTGATCTGATCTAGAGCGAGATGGGCTAGGCGCATAGATTCCCTGATCTTATCGGGCCCTATCAACGTTTGTGCCTCCAACCTGGTGTACGGTCCCAAACCCATCAATTCGTCCAGCGTAACCCTGTTCAAAGGGTCAGCTGCCGGTCTCTGAATCGCTACAGATTCCTGGCAAAGTGCTTGCCAGTGTGCATTATGAAGCATTTGCTGGTGCTGTGAAAGAACCAACTTCATAATACTCTTAATGTCTGCTGGCAAAAGCAAGTTGCTACCCCAAATATAATTCAACATTTGTCGGGCAGGCTCGCCCTGGATTCCACTGTCACTAACGGTAGCACGCAATTGCGACAACAGTTTCCAATCGAGGGCAGTGATAGTCGCTTCCCAACCACCCTCCTGTGCCGGATTATAAACTACCGGGAAGGCATTAGTTAGAACCTCTGCCGCTTCTTTGTCTCCCGCTTGCAAAGCGTCTGCGGCAATGCCTTGCCAGAGCTTTCGTCGCTCTACCGCGACATTACTTGATGTATCGGGTGAGGGGGGTGACGCAGCCCCGGTAGACGAGATCTGCTGGGAGTCAGGGGACGGGCTAGGGAATTCTAGGGAAGGGGCAGTGGGAGTAATAAAAGCCTGCCTCTGGGAGTCAGGCGGGATATGTATAACATTAGTCGAGGGAGGCAGCGGGCACGGAGACTCAGCGAAAGGATTGCCGATGTCTCCCAAACGCTGTGCAGCGGCTCGAGCAGCCTGTTGTTCGGCTTTATGTTGTTGCAAAGCATTAGAAACAGCCTGCCACTGCTTGCCCAACTTTTTAGCCACTTTATCGTCATTCAATAAATCCTCCCACAACTTATCCCCGTACCGTTTCCATTCACTTTCAT
>NW_020925996.1:0-9109 GCF_003984885.1 Neopelma chrysocephalum
CTATGAGGGGAGATGAGAGGAAACGCAGTCTCCCATGACTGGAAGAGTGACTGTTGAGTGAGGTTTGGGTAGGTGAGGCAAGGCCATGGGGTCATTCTGCCAGTTGCAGTTGGGTGGTGAGTGCAGGTGGGAAGTCTGGGCTGGTGGCAGTTGAGTTGGGGACAGCCAGGGTGGCACTGGGAAATGGCCCCGGGGAGCTCCAGCGGTGCAGCCTTTCCATCAGTTCCGCCACTGGCTATCACAAGGGGCATGAGGTCTGTGGTGAGTCCAAGATTAACTCGGCCCCATTGGTCTGGCTGTTGGAGGTGGATGAAGAAGCCCTGATCCGGCTGTCGGTACCTGTGGAGCTGGCCCAGAAGATGCTGCAGGTCTTGGAGAAGCAGTGCCAGGGCAGCACTCTGCGTGACCTGCGTGGCTGCCGCGTGTATGCCAGATACTTGCTCAGTAGGGGAGCTGAGCAGGATGGTGGGGGGAGCACTGCAGTGTCCTCAGAGGGCAGTGGCTGCAGGAGCATTGGCTGTGAAGCCACGATGGCCAAGGCAGCAAAGGAAGACCTTTCTGCAGCCACAGTACCGCCCCAAGCCTCCAGTGTGGCGAACTCCGATTCCCAGCTGTTCAGTGAGCTCCTTAGGAGTGAAGGGCTGTGCTTCCCAGAGGTGACGGAGGAGCAGATCAAAGGTAGTGTCCTGCTACGTGCTGGGGCACACACGCAGTGCTGGAAGTGGCACTGTTGCCTCAAGAGAGGAAGGTTCTGGGCAGGGCATGGGGGGCCAGGCAGCTGGTGGGGTGGCCTGTGGGTGCTGCTTTTGTGGATGCATGGCACCCTGGGAGCTGCTGGGGGTGTAAATGCTGCCCTGATGCCTCCCTCCATCTGACCAGTGTTGGGCAGCTCCAAAGGGGTGAGCAAGAGCGGCTCGCTGGCCGAGATTGCAGCCATGGTGGATGTGATCCAGAGCAGCAGCTCAGCGGTGGGGCTGCGCTTAGCTGGGCTCAAGCAAATCTTGAAGATCCTGGAGGAGGAGCCCAAGTCTGAGCAGCAAGTTGGCACAGCCCAGGGCAGGCTGGGGACCGGGAGCGCTGGGTAAGCCGTGGGGTGCTGCACACCCCTCCTGCTGCCTGGGGAGGGCTGTGTCGGCACGGTGGGGGACAGTACTGGAGCTGGGAATACAGGAGGTGGCAGTGGGAGTGCAGGCTGGTATGTCCCTGCATGCTTGGCAAGAGGAGAGTGGATTTTGTGTCCCTTTGTCCCAGGCAGGCTCATTCCTTGGGCTGACCCAGCTGTGGCAGAGCCGTGTGGGCAGAGAGGAGGTGGCTGGCAGGGTCCAAGGTGCTGGTGTGCCAGCGGCAGTGCCAGGAGGCTCCTCCTGAGGTATCCTTTCCCAAGCAGGGAGAAGCTGGTGCAAGTGGCAGTGGAGCTGCTGAGCACTGAGGTGGCAGAGAAGGCGCTGGTGGCAGTGATGCTGCGCCTGCTGGCCGTGCTGATGGCGCAGCACGACTGGCGTGTGCCGTTTGCCACGGAGGGCGGCGTGCGGGCCGTGCTGGCCTGCATGCAGCAGCACAGCTCCTCCACCCTGGTGCAGCAGGCTGGCCTGGCGGTGAGTGGCAGAGGGGATGCTGTATGTGGGCAGGCAGTGTGCAGGCTCACCCAGGTGTGGTGGAGATGCCCGCTGCCCTCTGGACCACTGCTGTCTTCGCAGGCCCTGAAGGTGCTGGTGGGAGCTGCAGATGGTGAGCCAGCAGGTGGGAAGTCCTTGTCCTGGAACCATGCTGACGTGCAGATGATGCGGGAGATCTTTGCCAGCATCGGCTCTGCCTCCAGCGAGGGCTCTGCCAGTCTGCTGAGTACTATCCCTGCTGCCCTGAGCACCATGCAGAGGGTCCCAGGGTAGGGGCAGAGTGCGGACAGCAGCTGGGGCTGTGGGGACCCTCCGCAGTGGGGAGGAATGGGCATGGCAGGCAGGTGGCTTGTGGGTTCAGGGGAGGCTCTGTGCCTGGGGGAGGAGAGTGCCCGCATGGCTTTGTCCCTGCAGGGGCTCCTCAGGAGTGCAGAACGGCTTGCTGGTGGTGAACATGCTGATGGATGGGCACCGGGGCCTGGCGGAGCAGCTGGCGAGCTGTGACCTCCTGGCGGTGCTGCAGAGCTGCTGGAGGGACGGGCAGAGCAGCGGCTGCCCTCATGCGGTGCTGGCCCTACGCGCCATCAACCGCCTCGCAGAGCACGGGCTGCCCCTGGGCCTGGAGGCAGCAGGTACCGCGCTGCCCATCCTCCCCATGCCACGGCTCCACGGGTGCTGCAGGCAGGGCTGCCTCGCCTGCCAGGGCAGAGCACCCCAAGAGGCTGCTGCCTCTCAAGCCAGTGCCTGAGCTGGGCCCACGTGTCCTTGTCATGGCAGGCAGAGAGGCCCCACTGGACCTGAAGGGTGTGCGGATGCTTCTGGGCAGCCTGGAGGATGGCACTTTGTCCAAGGAGGTGGTGGTGGCCCTGGAACGGCAGCTCTGTGGTGAAGGCCCTGTCCCCTCTGGGCAGGTGTCCCAGCTGCTGCAGGACCACAGCTGCTTCAGGCTGCTGCTGCGCAGCTTGGAGCTGCTGGGGGCGGAGAAGGCTGTGAGCCTGAGCATCCTCAGGTGGGTGCAGGGGGATTTGGTGGGGGTCTGGGGCCCCCTCAGCAGGTGTGTGAGTGCTGATGGTGATGTTGGGGAGACATGGCACATGTTTGTGGGTCCTGGTGGGGGTGTTCTTCACCAGGGGCAGGGGCAGGAGCACCCCAACACATAAGCAGGTGCTGATTGGGTTGTCCTGGGTAGGGGACAGAGCAGGATGTGCCTGGGTGCTGGTGGGGACATGCAGGGGCAGCACAGGATGTGCCTGGCTGCTGATGGGGTGTCCGAGGTACAAGGGGACCCTTGGTTACCAGTCCCTGAATGGTGCCTTCCAAGTGGGGCAGGGAAGCAGAGCCGCCTCTGGCACTGCTGTCCATGCGCCCTCTGTCACTCAGGATCCTGAACAAGTTCCTGGACAGTTATCAGGAGGATGTGCTGCCCTGGCATGAGTGTGTGGAGCCCTGTGTGTCCTCCCTGAGCGCCCACAGCAGCAGCTGGGAGGTGAGGGGGCCCTGGGACTCCGGGCAGGCAAGGGCAGCTGTACTGGCTGTGCTGGCTGTGCTGGTTGTGCCGTGCATTGGCCGGGCCCAGCGTTGGTGAAGCAGGTCCCAGCCTGGCCTTGTTGTGTCTAACGTGCTGGGAGAGGTGGGGAGCAGCTGCCCTGGCCGTGTCCATGTCCTGATGGCCACGTGCCCAGCGCTGTGCCTGGCCAGACTCTGGTGGGCACTGGTGCGGTGGGGGTGGGGGGGATGGAGCTGCAGCACCCACAGCTGGGGGTGCCAGGGGAGTTCCTGGCACCGCCCCGGCTGCTCAGGGCTGTGGCTCAGCAGGTGCTGCAGGAGGTCGTTGGCTTCCTGCACCGCCTGGCCACTGCCAGCGAGGACTGTGTGGTGGTGATGTGCCACGTGGGCACCCATGAGGCTCTGTCCAAAGCCCTGGAAAAGCACAGTGTGGCTCCATCACTGGCGCCAGCCCTGCTCAACCTGGTGACGGACTGTGAGAAGTACGCCAGCCTCTACAAGAAGCTGACAACCAGAATCTTGGCTGGCTGCATCCAGGTGGGCCTGGGGAGGCCCAGCTGTGCTGGGACTCTGGGTCTTGGGGCCATCAGGCTGTCCCCAGCACTGAGGGACAGCCTTCTGCTCTCTGCTGGCCGCAGCTCTGCGGTGGGGGAGGGGAGAGGACTCGGGGTCCCCAGTAAGAGCCTCGCCCCATCCTGTAGCTGGTCCTGGGGCAGATTGAGGAGCACCGCCGGAGTCACCAGCCCATCACCATCCCCTTCTTTGATGTCTTCCTGCAAAACCTGTGCCGAGGTGAGTGCTGGAAGTGGGAACTGACACCTGTGCTGGCATGTGCTGGCTTGGTGGCTGAAGGCTCTGTGTTCTCTCCCCACAGGCTCCAGCATGGAGGTAAAGGAAGACAAGTGTTGGGAGAAGGTGCAGGTCTCCTCCAACCCACACCAGGCCAACAAGCTCACAGACAGGAACCCCAAGACATACTGGGAGTCAAATGGCAGCACTGGCTCCCACTTCATCACTGTGCACATGCAGTGTGGTGTGGTGATCAGGTGGGGCTGGGCCAGGAAGACTGAGAGGGCTGTGTATGGAGGAGAGGGCTCTGGGGATCTGTGCAAGCCCTGCCACGGTGGTCCCTGTCCTGGGGGTAGCGGACATGGACAGCAGTACGTGGGAATGTCAAGGGCCAGGGCAGGGAGGTGGGAACTGCTGGGCAGCCCTGTGTTTGCTGTGCTGCAGGGAGATGAGCATGCTGGTGGCCAGTGAGGACTCCAGCTATATGCCATCCCGCGTCGTGGTGCTGGGTGGGGACAACCCTGCCACCATCAGAACGGAGCTCAACACAGTGAGTCCCCATGGGAGCAGCAGGCTGGTCCTTGCTGTGCCCTGTGGAGGTCTGGCCCTGGTGTGAGAGGCTACTGGGGGGTACAGAGGCTGTGGCTAAAATAGGGGTTGGCCATGGGAGGGTGTGGCTGCCTGGCATGCTGAGGGCTCACTGCCTGCAGGTTACCATCCTGCCTTCAGACAGCAGAGTGATCCTGCTGGAGAACATGACCCGCTTCTGGCCCATCATCCAGATCCGGGTGAAGCGGTGCCAGCAGGTAGGGGAGCAGGGGCCAGGCCAGCGAGCTGGCAGTGGGGGGTGTCAGGGCTGTGCCTGAGGAACTGAGGGTCATGCTCTCCTGTAGGGTGGCATTGACACACGTGTGCGTGGCATCGAGGTGCTGGGTCCCAAGCCCACTTTCTGGCCCGTCTTCAAGGAGCAGCTGTGCTGGCGGACATTCCTCTCCTGCACTGCTCAGGCTCACGCCTGGGGCCAGGAGATCTGCCGGGACCGAGGGCAACTGCTGCAACTCTTTGGCAGGTGAGTTGTCTCCTGGCTGTGTTATCACAGGTGTCCCAGGGCCCCAGGGGGTGTTGCTGGCAGCTCGTGAGGGGACTGCAGGGCTAGGAAGAGAACAGCTGGCTGTCCCGCCTGGACAGGGAGGGGCCCTCACTCCTTCCTGGCCACCAGTGCTCCCAGAGGGCCAGGGCCACCTGAGGTCCCCCAGGTTTAGGGTGGGTGTGTGGGCTCAGTTAACCCACCAGAGAGGGGTGCTGGTTCCCCACGGGAGCTGGCACATGCTGACATGGCAGAGGTCGGCCAGACGCAGCAGGATCTCGTGGCCACAGGCACTGCAGAGCCCCCCAGCTTGGCCCAAGGGCCATTGCGGGCAGGTCCCAGGGGCAGCAAGGGACCCTGGCTGCTGGGGGCAAGTGGGGCCATGAGCCGTCATGCCTGGCAAGGGGCAGAGCAGGGAGCAACCACGTCCCTCTGCTTTCCCATGGGAGTTCTCCCAGCCATTGGCACCGTGTGCTGCCTGGTTGCTGTTGCAGACTGAACCGGGCGCTGCAGCACGAGCAGGGCTTCGCCGACCGCTTCCTTCCTGATGACGAGGCAGCCCGGGCATTGGGCAGGACGTGCTGGGAGGCCCTGGTGAACCCCTTGGTGCAAAGCATCACTAGCCCAGGTACCCTGCGCTCTCTGGGGCCCATCCGTGCTGTGCCCCAGGCAGAGGCAGCTGGCTCTGAGTCTGGTTGACCTCGCAGACCCTGATGGTGTCAGTCCCCTGGCCTGGCTGCTGAGGGAGTACCTGGAGAACGTGGAGCCGCCCCACCGTGCCAGGGGACACAGGGCTGCCTTTGGATCCTGTGTGCGGCGCCTGACCCAGCTCCTGGTGCACGTGGACCCTGGTGGCCCAGAGCCGGAGGAGACAAGAGCAGCTGGTGAGCCCAGTGGGGCTGGGCTGACGGTGGTCCAGGATGTCAGGCTGTGGCCGTGGGGCTTGTCTTGGGGGGGCTCTGTGGCACAGGAGGCTCCTGAGGCAGGAAAGGCTTGTGGTCATGGCCCAGCAATGGCCATGCCTGCCCAGCGTCCTCTCTGGCCTGCTGTGGTTGATCAGTGTGTGGGGCCTGCCCACGGAGCCACGCTGACCCCAGGGTCGACCCTTGGCAGGTGGGAAGGCGGGGAAGAACAAGGAGGTGCCGGCCAGGGCTGCGAAGGCAGTGGTGGAGAAGTCGAGCTGCCTGTGGGGAATCTCGCAGTGCTGGCGTGGCGTGGTGCAGCAGCAGGTAGAGCTTGGAGGGCCGGCCGGGAGGGGCATGTGGGACCCACAGTGGGTGGGTGGAGCAGAGAGTGAGGCCTGGCAGTGCCCTGGGAGCATGGGGAGGGCACAGGGCTGTACCAGGCCTCCACAGAGCCCAGAGCGATGTGGGGACAGCTCTGCTGCACTTGCCACCCTGGCATGGCTCAGGTGTCAGCCAGGCCCTGCACCCAAGCTGATGCTGCCAGGCCAAGAGAAAGGTGCAGTGTCAGACCCCTGATTTCCTGCTGGGCTGCTGTTGTGCCTCTGTCATTCCCTCACAGACCCTGCCCAGCCCTCTCCACAAGCTCTTGGCAGCCTGCAGCAGTGACAGGGCCCCGAGTTGGCCCCTGGCTGGGACCCGGGCAGTCAGTGTTGGCAGAGCAAGGCTGGGGCTGCGGACATTCCCACGGGCACATCCCGCTGTGGGGCTCACCCCTCTCGCTCTGTGTCCCACAGGTGCAGCAGTTCCTGGAGGCAGCAGGGCAGGTGCCAGACCTTGCGGAGCAATACTGCGGGCTGTACCAGCGCCTGCGCAGTGCCACAGAGGAGCTCTTTGGGCAGCAGGCCGCCTTCATGCTGGCCCTGGGCCAGGGCTTTGCAGGGGCTTTGCTGCAGCTCTCCTTCCTGACTGCCCTGCATGTGAGTCAAGGGAGTGCAGCACCGGTACCGTGGCCCCAGGCGGGTGCAGGCTGGGGAGCTGCCCTGGCCCATGGCCTTGGGGCGAGCTCTGGGTGGGTGGTGTGCTTGTCCCCACTGAGTCACAGAGCCCTGCGGCAGCCTGAGACGGTCCCCAGCTGCGGGTGTGTGGCGCTCATCACGATGTGGGCCTGGCCCCAGCACACTCGTGCCTTGGGCTGATGCCTGGGCACCCTTGACCCCCACCTGAGAGTGCCAGAGCTTCCCAACTGCTCCCCCAAGGGACATTCCCTGAGGCCTGCACTGTGGCCACTCTGTGAGTCCCCTCCACAGCCAGCCCTGTTCCTCACAGGTGAGTGAGCAGTTTGCCCGCTACCTTGATGTGCAGATCCAGGAGCTCCGCAGGGCAGCACAGGGCAGCACAGGGCCGCTGGAGCGGCTGCAGCAGTTCTTGGAGCCCTTTGTTGTCTTCAGTGGCCTGGAGCTCGCCCATACCTTCGAGCACTTTTACAGGTGAGGGTGCTGTGTCTCCGTGGAACCAGGGGCCTGGTGCAGGGTGGTGTGGCGTGGTGGGGGAGCCTGGCCCAGTGTGGCAGTGGTGCTCCTGCTTTGCTTTTCCCGGCTCTGGTGCATGGAGGACCTGTGGGTGCTGCCAGTATGCAGAGGCACATTCCCTGCACACACATTCCCAGAATGTGTGTGCTGCCAGGCCTGTGTGGCATGGGGTGAGGCCGGGGCTGTGTCTGTCTCCTGGCGAGTGGCTGATGACCACAGGGCTGGGGCCCAACCCTGACCTGATGCTGGTGCTGTGGCAGGCACTACCTGGGAGACCGGCTCCTGACACAAGGGCCGTCTTGGCTGGAAGGAGGCATCGTGGAGCAGATTGGGCTGTGCTTCCCCAGCCGCTTTCCCCAAGATATGCTGAGCAACTTGGCTGAGTCAGAGGAGCTCCAGCGGCAGTTCTACCTCTTCCAGCTGCAGGAGCAGGATAAGCGGCTGCTGGAGCTGGACACGGGCCTGGATGAGGTGAGAGGGTGGGGTGGGGAGGCTGGAGACCATCGGCATTCCTCATGGGGATCCTGCAGCCTGAGCTGAGCCGCCCTCATGTCCCCGTGCCCAGGTGCTGGAGACAGCCCCGGTGGCAGATGTGCCAGAAGTGAAGGTGCTGGCCCTGTCCCCACGCTGCTGGCCTGTTTCCCCACTCTGTTACATGGATAACCCTGGGAGGTTTTTCTCAGCAACGCTGAGCTCCCCCCTGGATGAGTTTGCTGACTTCTGCCAGCAGAGTGAGTGCTGTGGCAGTGGGTGTGCGTGCGGGTCTTGCCGGGGCCCAGACCCTCCCCAGCAGCTCAGCCAGAAGTGGCGGCGTGCTGGCGTGGGCTGGGAGTGCCGGTTGGGGCTGGTCCCTGGCCCTTGTACTGACAGTGTCCCTGGCAGGCCAGAGCCGGCTGGGCTGGGAGTGCACGAAGCCCCAGCGATTGCAGTGGACATGGCTGGGCCACGCTGAGCTGCAGTTTGGAGACTGTGTCCTCCACGTGTCCACACTACAGATGTACATCCTGCTGTGCTTCAACAGTGCCGAGGTAGGAGCTGGGGCCACAGTGGGGGGAGGGAGGCAGTGGCTGCCAGAGTGTGGCAGGGCTGTGTCCTCCCTTCCCTTCCAGTGGGGTCTCCAGCAGTGTTTGGGGCACAGGACACCCTTGTTCAGCTGGGCCTGCGGCCAGTAGGTCTTGGCCAGCCATTCACCTCCCATGCCCTGCTGCAGGAGGTGGCTGTGGAGGCCCTGCTGCAGGCTACAGGGCTCCCTGCTGACCTGGTGCACCACACGCTGACACCGCTGACCCACGGCCAGGGCATCCTGGTGCAGAGCTGCACGCCGGGAGGTGAATGTGGGGCCGGGGCACCCCTGGAGAGGTGCTGCTCTGAGCCCTGAGTAGGTGCTGGGGTTTGGGGTGCATGAACTCGTACGGCAAGTGAGTAGGCTGGGGTGGGTCTGTCTGGTGGTTCTGGGGGTGTGGGTCTGTGTGGCAGGTTGGGGCCATTAGGCCAGGTGTAGGGTTGGGAGTGGTGTGTGGGTCTGGGGCTTGGGGCCAGGGTCAGCGTGGATGGTTGTGTCTCGGGTCTGTGTGTGGGGTTGGAGACAGGGATGGGGTTGTGTGCGTGGCTGTTGCTTGGGGCCATGTGTGGGGGACAGGGCTGTGGCGGCCAACTGTGGGGGCAGCAGGGGGAGGC
>NW_020925997.1:0-2062 GCF_003984885.1 Neopelma chrysocephalum
CCAGCCTGGCACCCACAGACCCCCAGAAACTGCACCCCAAGAGTGCCTGGGGTGAGTGCAGCCCAGCCTGGCACCCACAGACCCCCAGAAACTGCACCCCCAGAGTGCCTGGGGTGAGTGCAGCCCAGCCTGGCACACACAGACCCCCAGAAACTGCACCCCCACAGTGCCCAGGGTGAGCAAGCCCAGCCTGGCACCCACAGACCCCCACAGACACCCAGAACCTGCCTCCCCAGAGTGCCCGGAGTGAGTGGAGCCCACCCTGGCACCCACAGACCCCACAGACCCCCACAGTGCCTGGTATGAGTGAGCCCAGCCTGGCACCCACAGACCCCCAAAGACCCCCAGAAACTGCACCCTCACAGTGCCTGGGGTGAGTGAGCCCACCCTGGCACCCACAGACCCCCGGCACCCACAGCCCCAGAGTGCCCGGGGTGAATGAGCCCAGCCTGGCACCCACAGACCCCCAGCGCCCACCGTCCCCCAGCATCACCAGCACCCACAGCCCCCCAGCACCACCCTGGGAACTCACAGCCCCCACGGTGCCCCCCAGCACCCACAGCCCCCACCAGCCCCCCAGCACCACCAGCACCCACAGTCCCATAGCCCCCACAAGCCCCTCAGCACCCATTGCCCCCACGAGACCCCTAGCCCTGGTCCCCCCTCACCGCCCGGGCTCGTAGAGGCTGATCTCCTCCAGCAGCAGCGCCGTGTCCCCGCTGCCCCCTCTGTCCCCTCTGTCCCCAGCCCCGGGGGTGTCCCCAGGGCCCGGGGTGCCCGCGGGGGGCCGGGTGGTCTCTGGGCTCCGTGTGCCCGCCAGGACCTTCAGCAGCCGCCCGTCCTCGGCGCCGAGGAAGAGCACGGTGTGATCCCCGCGGGGCCCCGCGCCCGCGTCCACGGCCAGCTGGGTCAGCCTGTGCCAGCACCGGGGCCTCGCCTCGCACTCTGGGCCACCCAACGGGGCTGGCACCAGGGCTGGCACTGCCCGGGGGGCTTCTCACTGGCCCCCCTGGCCCGGCACACCCCACACAGGAGCCCTGCACAGGGACCCTCCCGCCGCGCAGCACCCTCGGCACACAGAGCACCCAGAGACACCGCCTGACCACAGGGGCGTCCCGTCACCAGGGCCACCTCTGTCTGTCCCCAAGGCCACCCTGTCTGTCCCCAAGGTCACCTCTGTCTGTCCCCAAGGCCACCCCTGTCTGTCCCCAAAGCCACCCTGTCCCCAGCCCACCCTGTTCCCAAGACCATCCTGTCCCCAGCCCACCCTGTCCCCAGCCCACCCTGTCCCCAAAGCCACCCCTGCTGTTCCCAAAGCCACCTTGTCCCCACGGCCACCTCTGTCTGTCCCCAAAGCCACCCTGTCCCCAAGGCCACCCCGTCCTCAAAGCCACCCCGTCCTCAAAGCCACCCCATCCCCAGCCCACCCTGTCCCCAGCCCACCCTGTCCCCAAGGCCACCCCTGTCTGTCCCCAGCCCACCCTGTCCCCACCCCACCCTGTGCCCAGCCCACCCTGTGCCCACCCCGTGCCCACCCCGTGCCCTGACCTGGTGCCGGTTTGGGTGAAGAGGGGCCGCCCTCCCGCGGGTCCCAGTGCCCCGTGGAGCAGCGGGTGCTCCTTGGCGAAAGCCAGCGTCTCATCGGGGAAGTCCCCGGAGGTGACAATGCCACTGGCAGGTCCCATCCCGGCACAACAGCCCGGCCTGAGCCACAGGGGACAGGGGGACATGGGGACATGGGGACATGGGGACAGGGGGACACGGGACATGGGGACACGGGGACATGGGGATATGGGGACATGGGGACACGGGCACAGGGGACATGGGGACATGGACACAGGGGACATGGGGACACGGGGACATGGGGACAGGGGGACATGGGGACAGGGGGACACGGGACATGGGGACAGGGGGACACGGGGACACGGGGACAGGGGGACATGGGGACATGGGGACAGGGGACATGGGGACACAGGACATGGGGACATGGGGACAGGGGGACATGGGACACGGGCACAGGGGACATGGGGACAGGAGACACGGGCACAGGGGCACAGGGGAC
>NW_020925997.1:2072-4856 GCF_003984885.1 Neopelma chrysocephalum
ACAGGGGACATGGGGACAGGAGACACGGGCACAGGGGCACAGGGGACATGGGGACAGGGGACACGGGCACAGGGGACACGGGCACAGGGGACATGGGGACACGGGGACACGGTGTCTGTGCCACCCCGGGGGCACCTGGGGGGGTGTGGGGGTGTCTCTGGGTTTAGGGACCTTGTCCAGGGATGTGTGGGGTGGGGGTCTCTGGGCTGAGGGACCCTGTGCAGGGGTTTTGGGGAGGTACCTGGGCTGAGGGACCCTGTCCTCGGGCACGGGGGTCCAGGAGGCCCCCCCTGGGCTCAGCGAAGGGCCCCTCGAAGGATCTCTCCACATCAGCCAGGTAGAAGGCGCACACGGCCGAGCCGGGGATGCTGCGGGGACATCATGGGGGTGACACCGTGGCCAGAGCCCCTCCATGTCCCCGTGGGGTCCCCAGGCTCTGTTTCCCCATGTCCTGTCCCACTGTGTCCCCGTGTCCCCCTGTGAGTTCATCCCTGTGTCATCACCCAAGTCCACCTCCGTGTCACCGTGTCCCTTATCCCCAAGAGTTCACCCTCCTGTCCCCATGTCCCCATGTGGGTCCATCCCCATGTCCCCACACTCACATCCCCTGTATCCCCACGTCCCCACACTCACATCCCCTGTCCCCATGTCCCCAAAGTCACATCCCCTGTATCCCCATTGTCCCTCTTTCCCCACACTCACATCCCCTGTATCCCCATCTCCCCACACTCACATCCCCCTGTCCCCAAACTCACATCCCCTGTATCCCCCTGTATCCACATGCCCCTGTCCCCATGTCTCCACTCTCACATCTCCCCTGTCCCCATGTCCCCAAACTCACATCCCCCTGTCCCCATGTCCCCAAACTCACATTCCCTGTATCTCCCTGTATCCCCATGTCCCCCTTTCCCCACACTCACATCCCCTGTATCCCCCTGTCCCCACGTCCCTGTCCCCATGTCCCCACTCTCACATTCCCCGTCCCTATGTCCCCACACTCTCATCCTCCCATCCCCACGTCCCTGTGTCCCCCTGTCCCCACACTCCCATCCCCCCGTCCCCCTGTCCCCACCCTCCCCCCGTGCCCGCCGTGCCCTCCCTGCCTGTTGGGCTGGGTCCCGAAGAGGGCGAGGACGGCGGGGCGGCCGTGCAGGGTGCGGGGGGGGGTCACGGCCTCCAGAACGTCGAAGTAGAAGACGGTGTCCCCGGGCACGGAGCAGTGCAGCCGCAGCTTCAGGAACGACGTCCAGCGCCGCTCCAGCACCCGCGGGGACCCGCCCCGGTCATTGCGGCACACGCGGCCCACCCGCGCCACCAGCACCTGCGGGGGCACCCACTCAGTGCCAGGGACGCCCGGGGCAGTGACAGGGATGCCCGGTCAGTGCCAGGGACCCCTGGGTCAGTGCCTGGCTCAGTGTCAGGGACCCCCAGGTCAGTGCCTGGGTCAGTGCCAGGGACCTGCCATGGTCATTGCGGCACATGCGGCCCACCCGCGCCACCAGCACAGGGGTAGGGACAGGGACACCCACAGTCAGTGCCCAGGTCAGTGCCAGAGACCCTGGGGTCAGTGCCAGAGACCCTGGGGTCAGTGCCAGGGATCCCAGGGTCAGTGCCAGGGACCCCCATGGTCAGTGCCAAGAACCCTCACGGTCATTGCAGCACAGTGGCACCTCATCAAGGGGCAATGGAGCCCCCCATGCCCTGATGCCAGTGGGGCAGTGGGGACCCAGGGTGATGATGGTCACCCAGGGGGGGGTGATGCCCATTTAGGGGGATGATAATGGGCACTCAGGGGGGTGATGATGGCCACTCTAGGGGGTGATGATGGGCACTCAGGGTGATGATGGCCACTCAGGGTCCCCCCCCCGTGCCCTCCCTCCCCGTGCCCACCTTGCCCAGGGCGCTGAGCTCCACCGCCACCTCCCTGAAGAAGAAGTAGACGTAGGGGCCGTAGGGCAGCACCTGCACGAAGTGGGGCTCTGGGGGGGCACAGGGGGGTGGGCACAAGGACCATCAGCTCCTGTCACCTCCTGTGCCCATTCCACACCCCTGTGCTCACCCCGTCCCCTGCTCCCTGCCCCCCTCTATGGCCCCAGAGCCCTGTGCCCCCAGATCCCGGCCCTGTGCCCGTAAATCCCAGTCCTGTGCCCCCAGACCCCGGCCCTGTGCCCCCAGACCCCAGCCCTGTGCCCATAAATCCCAGCCCTGTGCCCCCAGACCCCAGCCCTGTGCCCCCAGATCACAGCCCTGTGCCCCCACATCCCATCCCGACCCCCATTCCCCCCCCCGGTTTTGGGGTACCCTGGAGCCATCGGGAGCTGTATTTGAGGGTGCGCAGGGGGGCCCTGCCGGGGCTCAGGCTGCGGTAGATCACGGCATCACTCGCCTGGAAATCGGCCACCGTGGCCGAGTACAGGCTGCCATCTGCGGGGGGGGGACACTCCAGGTCACCCCTGACCCCCCCTGTGTCCCCCAAACACCCACAGACACCCTTTGTCCCCCCCCAGCACCCACCAACCACAGCATCGCTCACCTGAAATCGGCCACCGTGGCCGAGTACAGGCTGCCATCTGTGTGTGGGGGGACACTCCAGGTCACCCCTGGCCCCCCCTGTGTCCCCCAAACACCCACAGACCCCCCAAACACCCACAGACCCCCCAAACACCCACAGACCCCCCTTTGTCCCCCCCCCCAGCACCCACCGACCACGGCGTCACTCGCCTGGAAATCGGCCACCGTGGCCGAGTACAGGCTGCCATCGGCGGGGGGGGACACTCCAGGTCA
>NW_020925998.1:0-859 GCF_003984885.1 Neopelma chrysocephalum
CATATTCCCAGCAGTAACAATGCAGTTAATAAATTCACCTGGAGTCTCCACTAGAATTTTTCATTTCCCATTTTGAGCTGTTTTGAAGTGCTCCTGTGCACTTTACAGTAGTTGCTCTCTTTTGTCACAAATGCAATTTCTTTTTAAGAGTGGAAGGGTCTGATTCCTGTAGATCCCAGAAATACTGTATGCTACATATTAATAAAAGTTTGTGAATCTACTTAAGATTGTAAGATGAAAGTAATCTAAAAGTGTAAAATATAAATATATGTATATTTATTTTTAAAAAGAGCTGGAACATGTTGGCAGTCTTAGAATTCACACTATTTTCCTGTTGGGTCAATAGAAAAGGATTTTCTCTGCTGATAGTTGAAACACACTGCTGCTAAATCCTATGCAAAGTCTGGAATGCATCAAATCTACACGTGCTTACATTTTTTATATCACAAAGATAGCTAATTATACAGCATCATTTATTTATTTATAACTGTATGACTTTGATGCTCCTGATGCCTACGAGATTCCAAAATCAAGGACAGATTCAACACAGGCACCTGCTTGTTAATGTGGGTACATAAACAGCAGGGAACCGGACCATCATTTCAGAAGAACTCATTCAAAAGCAGTGTGAGCAGCAGATCCAGGGAGGTGATTCTCCCTCTCTACTCCACGCTTGTGAGACCCCACCCAGAGCAGTGAATCCAGCTCTGGGACCCCCAACATAAAAGCGATGTTGGAGCGAGTCCAGAGGACCCCATGAAGATGCTCCGAGGGCTGGAGCACCTCTGCTCTGGAGACAGGCTGAGAGGATGTTCAGCGTGGAACAGAGAAGGCTCCAGGGAGACCTTACAGCACCTTT
>NW_020925999.1:0-2428 GCF_003984885.1 Neopelma chrysocephalum
TGCAGCGTCTGCCTGGGGCAGCCCAGCCAGGCCTGAGTCTCTCCAGGCAAGGGCTTTAAGGGGAAAACCCAGGCAGTCAACCTGCCCTTTCTCCTGCCAAACACGGCCAGTCATCCACTGCCATGGCCTTGACCACTCTCTAAAGACAGAAAGATAAAGATCACATTTTGCTCACAATCAGACATAAGATTTGATTAATGAACTCATACCAATATCACTCACTAATCAGCTGAGACTCACAGATCTTACTAATAAGCACATTTATTTTGTTCATGGGCAGATACACGGGTAGTCTTTCCACACTACATCTTTGACCAATAAACATCCACAGTTTTAGCTAAGGAGCAAATATATGGATAAACAGACTATTAGGTTGGAAGGTTCATCTAGAGCTCAGCTTTGGCTCAGGGCCTGTTGTTCAGCCTCAGCACTTCAGTGACAGCCACACAGGGCTTAATATTACACACACAGTTTCCATATTCATTACATATTCTCCCTTACTTAAGACATAGACATTACTTTGCTTTACGTAGTCACACCCCCTATTGCAAGTCCTTAGTTGGTCCTTTGAGGTCTTCTTCAGGGCTCTCTGGTGGGTATTTTGCATCTGGTTCCCCCCAAAATTGAGGTGTCCACTTCTTCACCTCGTTTCTGAGCAGACACAGTGTCATTACCTTTCACCACAAAGACTGGAACGTTTGGGTTTGATCTTCTCTGGGCCCACAGATCTCAGTTTCCATCCTGTTTGCTTAGTTACATCCCTGATCGAATTCTTTAGGACCTCTCCAAGATTCTAGTTTTCCTTCCTTGGCCATAGAGAAATGTTGGGAGCAGTCTTCTCTATCCCACATCAAATCCCCCCTTCTCTTCACACTAAGCTCCTGAAGGGATAGAGTGTCTTAGGAGCTTTATTTCATTTTACAGTTCAAGGCATTAGAACAGCTACAGCACTGAGTCATGATGCAAGCTGAAATACAAAGGCCCTTCCAGCTTTGGGGCAACCCTTCACAGGTGTTATTTCCACACAACCAATCCCACCCCGTTCCATTGGGGACCAGCCAAGGATCAGTCATTTCCCCAGCAGGAAGGGTTTGAGGACATTGGGGGTGATTTCCCCCAAACATGCCACTCTCATTAACACAATCCACTTTTCCTGTTCCTTTAGTGAGGGTTACAGCTTTGTACACAGGCAGGATTGTCAGAGGTGGTGGGGGGGACTTGCACACTAACTGCTGGGTCTACTTTGTGGGGAACACAAGTGCTCACCCAGTGACCAGGAATCATTTCTACCAGATCAGGGAAGGCAGAAATGGTGAATGGCTTCATTGTCTTTTCAGGTAAATGAGTGCACACCCAACAATCCCTTGGAGACAACACTTGGCTCACATTTGATATTAAAGGAGATGTAAATTTTGCTCCCAAGTTGTATCAGTTCGTTAGGATACATGCCCGGAATAAAACAAGTGCACAGATATTCATACACACAAAACATCTTTATTACAGTGAAAATAGTAATAATAACAATAAACTTAGTGAAAGAACCAAAAACTAAAGAGATACAAAATAACTACCTTATCCTGTGTTCTTAAAACAAATACTACAAACAGCATTCAATACGGTGTAATCTTAACTAATAAAAAGGGATGCCAAAAAAGGGATCTTAATACTATATTATGGATAACACGATATTGGTTAGTAAAGGGGAAATTAAAGGAAAACTACTATGATATTAAAAGGGAACAACTTATTCAATAAAAAAGGGGAATTAAAGGGACACTAAAAGGATTAAAAGGTTAAAAAGTTAGTTCTCTCGGTTGCTTCCTATCAATAAACTGTGTTTACCCACACAGACAGGCCAGGGCTGCCAGGATCTGCAGCAGCTGGTCGGTGCCCGTGCTTAGCGGGCGTCCCCACAGAGCAACACAGTCTCGGTGGTAGGATGAGCATTGCTCACCCCAGCAGTCCTGACACCCCATTTTTATCAGTTCCACATTACACTACGTAGGGCCAGTACGCAGTATAAGGTGATGCCTGAATGGCAGCCAAACCCCGCCTGTTCATCACCTAATGGCAACAGTCTGCGCATGCCCTACTTGTGGGGCAAGGGGTGAGCGACCCCTGCCCACATCATCTTCCTCCCACCATCATCTTTCTCACCCCTATGTATGACCTCTACTATTGTGTTTCAAGGGTAGATGTATCTATCTTGCAATATGTAGCAAAACCAAGGAAGAACTCAGCTCTGATAATAGGGGATATCAGGCTGACTTGCTAAAAAGCACAATGGACCTTACAATTAGCTTGTGCCATGAAGTTACATTGTACCATACTCTAACTGGTTTCACATCCTAATATGATTTTCTTTATCACCCTCTATGCTCCATTGATCATCTAATTCAAAAGTACCCCCTTACACCCACCAAGTGCA
>NW_020925999.1:2438-3610 GCF_003984885.1 Neopelma chrysocephalum
TTCCAGGCTTTCTTTCCTGTGAATAAGAGCTTTTGTTTGCTTTTTTAAGCCCTGCAATGAAACTGCGAGTCCCACTCCCTGAAAGTGCACACAGATGAAGATTCCTCCCAGACTAAAGGTGCCAATACAGAGAGCTCTGGTTGCTGATCCCTTTGGTCAGCCCCGGACCGCTGATGCCGGCCCCCCCCGCCCCAAACCCCATACAGATGAAGATTCCTCCCAGGGAAAAGGTGCCAGCACAGAAAGCTCTGGTTGCCCACAGAGTGCCCGGATTGCACCACCAACTGCACCTCAAAGCCAAAGCTCCCAGGCTTTCTGTCCTGGGCAAAGGGCTGCTGATCCCTTTGGTCAGCCCCGGGCTGCCAGTGCCGGGCCCCCTCCCCCAAAACCCATCCAAATGAAGATTCCTCCCAGGGAAAAGGTGCCAGCACAGAATGACGGCCCTTTTCGCCTGGAAGGAGGGGCCAGACCCTGCGGCTCTCGCCTTTCCTTCGTGCGCCTCGCTCGGCTCTACGTGCGCAGCCGGGGCTCCCGACCCCGGCGCCTCCGGTCTGGGAGGAATCCTCGACCGTATCCGATTTTGGTCCCCAGCAGCCCAGGGAACGGCCGACGCCTCGGCCTGCGAGCGACGGCTTTTTTTGCCCGGAAGGAGGGGCCGGACCCTCCAGCTCTCGCCTGCCCTTTGTGCGCCTCGCTCGGCTCTACCCACGCAGCCAGAGCTCCCGGCCCTGGCGCCTCCGGTCTGTAAGGAATCCTCGACCGTATGCAATTTTAGCCCCCGGCCAGCGAGCCGGCCCACGAATGACGGCCCTTTTTGCCCAGAAGGAGGGGCCTGACCCTCTACCCCTCGCCTGCCCTTTTGTGCGCCTCGCTCGGTTCTACGCGCGCAGCCTTTCCTCCCTCCTTTTTCTACCCCAGCTTACATCAAAATCGTAGGGAATACCGGGTAAATCTGGGCACTTCCTTGGTTCCAAACTGGTCCCCAAGGAAGGCCTAGACCAAACTACCACCGAGAGGGAAGCAGAGAGGCTGAGTTTTGAGTCCAGCACAAAGGTGTGCAGGGCAGAGCAGAGAAGATCCCCCCAGAAGATTCTTGTTGGTCCATCTTGGCAGTTCTGACAGGCACTTCTTGTCACGGCCTATCCTCTCCATTCCAGAAGAGGCCCTGGCAA
>NW_020926000.1:0-5522 GCF_003984885.1 Neopelma chrysocephalum
ACCCTGGGGAGCTCCAGGGTCTCTCCTGGTCCCAAAAGGTCTCCATGGTCACCTCTCTCCATCCAAGAGGGTCTCCATGGACTCCTTTGGATTGAGAGGGGCCCCATGGTCTTCCTTGAGCCTCAGGGAGCTCCAGGGTTTCTCCTGGTCGAAGAGGGTCTCCATGGTTGTGTCTCTCAATCCAAGAGTCTCCATGGTCTCCTTTGACCCTCCCTTGATTTGAGAGAGTGTCCACGATCTTTCTTGGGAGACCCTTCCCCAGGGACTCCCTTGAACCTCAGGGGGCTCCAGGGTCTCTCCTGGTCCCAAAAGGGTCTCTGTGGTCACCTTCATCCAAGAGGGTCTCCATGGACTCCTTTGGATTGAGAGGGGCTCCATGATCTCCCATGAGCCTTGGGGAGCTCCAGGGTTTCTCCTGGTCCCAAAAGGGTCCCCATGGTCACCCCTCTCAACCCAAGAGGGTCCCCATGGCCCCCTTTGACCCTGGGGGGCTCCCTGGTTCTCCTTTGGATTGAGAGGATCTCCATGGTCTCCCTTGAGCCTCGGAGAGCTCCAGAGTCTCTCCTGGTCCAAAAGCGTCTCTCCATGCTCACCTCTCTCCATCCAAGAGGGTCTCCATGGTCTCCTTTGGATTGAGAGGGGCTCCATCGACTCCCTTGAGCCTTGGGGAGCTCCAGAGTTTCTCCTGGAGGGAGAGGGTCTCCTAAGAGGTTTCTAAGAGGGTCTCCATGGTTGTGTCTCTCAATCCAAGAGTCTCCATGGTCTCCTTTGACCCTCCCTTTGTTTGAGAGGGTCACCATGATCTCCCTTGGGAGACCCTTCCCCAGGGACTCCCTTGAGCCTCAGGTTGCTCCAGGGTCTCTCCTGGTCCCAAAAGGTGTCCGTGGTCACCTCTCTCCATCCAAGAGGGTCTCCATGGTCTTCTTTGGGTTGAGAGGGGCTCCATGGTCTCCCTTGAACCTCGGGGAGGTCCAAGGGTTTCTTCTGGTCCCAAAAGGGTCTCCATGGTTCTGTGTCTCAATCTAAGAGATACTCCATGATCTCCTTTGACCCTCCCTTGATTTGAGAGAGTCTCCATGATCTTTCTTGGGACACCCTTCCCCAGGGACTCCCTTCAACCTCAGGGAGCTCCAGAGTCTCTCCTGGTCCAAAAGGGTCTCTTCATGGTCACCTCTCTCCATCCAAAAGGGCCTCCATGGTCTCCTTTGGATTGAGAGGGGCTCCATGGTCTCCCTTGAGCCTCAGGGAGCTCCAAGGTTTCCCCTGGTCCAAGAGGGTCTCCATGGTCACCTCTCTCAATCCAAGAGAGTGTCCATGGTCTCTCTTGGTTTGAGAGGGGTTCCAGAGTTTCCCTTGGCCCTGGGGGGTTCCAGGGGTTCCCTTGATCCAGGAGGATCCCTTCATGGTCTCCCTTGAATTGAGAGGGGCTCCAGGGACTCCCTTAAACCTTGGACAGCTCCAGAGTTCCCCTTGGCCCAAGAGGGTCTCCATGGTCACCTCTCTCAATCCAAGAGTGTCTCCACGGTCTCCCTTGCTTTGAGAGGGGCTCCATGAGGGGGGCTCCATAGCCTCCCTAGAACCTTGGGAAGCTTCAGGGTTTCTCCTGGCCCAAGTGGGTTTCCATTCCATGGTTGTGTCTCTCAATCCAAGAGGGTCTCTGTGGTCTCCTTTGGTTTGAAAGGGGCTCCAGCATTCCCCTTGGCCCTGGGGGGCTCTGGGGGTTCCCTTGATCCAGGAGGGACTCCATGGTCTCCCTTGCTTTGAGAGGGGCTCCATGAGAGGGGCTCCATAGTCTTCCTAGAACCTTGGGAAGCTGCAGGGAGGTTCCCTCAGTTTAAGAGGGTCTCCCTTGCTTTGAGAGGGGTTCCAGGGGCTCCCTTGGTCCAAGGAACTCCAGGGTTTCCCCTGGTCCAAGAGGGTCTCCATGGTCACTTCCCTTGGTTCCCAGGGGTCTCCATGGTCTCCCTGGGTTTGAGAAGGGCTCCATTGTGTCTCTTGAACCTTGGGGAGCTTCAGGGTTTCCCTTGGTCCAAGAGGACCTCCATGGGTGTTTGTCAGTCCAAGAGAGGATCCATGGTTTCCCTTGGCCCTGGAGGAATCCCTTGGATTGAGAGATGCTCCATGGTCTCCCTTGAACCTTGGGGAGCTCCAGGGTTTCCCTTGACCCCGGGGGGCTCCCTTGGCCCAAGAGGGTCCTGAGGTCCTTGGTCCTGAGGAGCTCTCTTGGCCCAGGAGAATCTCCATGGATGCCTCTCTCAATCCAAGAGGATCTCCATGGTTGTCACTCAATCCAAGAGATTTCCATGGTTGTTTCTCAGTCCAAGAGGGTCTCTACAGTCGCCTCTCTCAATCCAAGAGGATCTCTATGGTCCCCTCTCTAATCCAAGTGAGTCTCCATGTTTGTCTCAATCCATGAGGATCTCTATCATTGCCTCTCTCAATCCAAGAAATTTCCATGTTTACTTCTCAATCCAAGAGGATCTCCATGGCTGTCTCCCAATCCAAGAGGATCTCCATGGATGCCTCTCCCAATCCAAGAGGATGTCCATGGATGCCTCTCTCAGTCCAAGAGGATGTCCATGGTAGTCTCTCAATCCAAGAGGATCTCCATGGATGCCTCTCCCAATTCAAGAGGATTTCCATGGTTGCCTCTCCCAATGTAAGAGGATGTCCATGGATGCCTCTCTCAATCCAAGAGGATCTCTATCATTGCCTCTCTCAATCCAAAAGGATCTCCATGGTTGCCCCTCAATCCAAGAGGATCTCCATGGATGCCTCTCCCAATCCAAGAGGATCTCTCTGGTCCCCTCTCCAATCCAAGTGAGTCTCCATGGTTGTCTCAATCCAAGAGGATCTCCATGAATGCCTCTCTCAATCCAAGAGAATTTCCACGGTTGCCTTTCCCAATCTAAGAGGATCTCCATGGTTCTCACCCCGGGAGGGTCTCCACGCTCTCCCCTGATCCCGGAGCTCTCCCTGCCCCTCTCCCGGGGGCTCCAGCCCCTCGTGCTCCGTGCCCGCTCCCGGGGGTGCCGCGGGCGCTCCGGCCGGTGCAGGGGCGGGGCGGGGGGTGGTTACCTGGCCAGATGATGGCTTCCAGCAAGGTGACCCTTCTAGCCAGGACCTCCAGCCGGGCCTGCTGCCGCAGGAGGGTTTGGAAGCTACTGGCCTGGGGGAGAGGGAGAGAGCAGAGCAGAGCAGAGCAGAGCGTTGGCCCCGCGGGGGCACGGGGGGCACAGGGGGCATGGCGGGGGGCACGGCAGGGCGGGGGGCACGGCGTGGCACGGGGGGCACAGCGGGATGGGGGGCAGCCCCAGCGGGGGGGGGGATGGTGCACTGGGGGGGGGTGCCAGGTCTGCCGGGTGGGTGCCCTCCCGGGGGGTCCTGTGGCTCCAGGAGGCTGTGAGGGCCTCCCCCAGCCCTGGGGGTCCCTCGTGGGGACCCTCCAGCAGGCACAGCTGGCTCGGTGTCCCTGAGAGCGCCCTGAGGGGGACACTGGTGTCCCCTACTTGGGGATATTCCCTCTGCCACCCTCAGTATGTCGAGCCCCCCAAAACATGGGGGGACATGTCCCCAACATGTCCAGGGGGACACTGATGTCCCCTACCTGGGGACACTCTCCCTGCCACCCCCAGTACACTGAGCTCCCCAAAAGACTGAGGGACATGTCCCCAACCTGTCCAGGGGGATACAGATGTCACCAACTTGGGGACATTGCCACCCCCGGCACACAGAGCCCCCTAAAACATGAGGGGACACATCCACAACCTGTCCAGGGGGACATTAATGTCCCCTACCTGGGGACACTCTCCCTGCCACCCCAAGCATGCTGAGCTCCCCAAAAGACTGAGGGACATGTCCCCAACTTGTCCAGGGGGACACTGATGTCCCCTACTTGGGGACACTCCCTCTGCCACCCCCAACACACTGAGCTCCCCAAAACATGGGGGGACATGTCTCCAACCTGTTCAGGGAGCCATTAATGTCACCTACCTGGGGACACTCCCTCTGCCACCCCCAGTATGCTGACCTCCCCAAAACATGGGGACACATGTCCCCAACCTGCCCAGGGGGCCACCAGTTTGTCCCCAAGATGGAGACTGTCCCAGGTGTCCCTGCCCGAGGTGGGCAGTGCCCGGGGAGGCTCTGGGGTGCCCGGCTGTGGCTGCAGGCGGGGGGACCCCGGTGGCCTTTCCTTTTCGTGGTCCCCACTGCTGGCCATGATGTCACCATGTGGTGGCCAAGGGCCATCATGGCATCATGGGGGCCTGGTCACCTACTGGCAGGGATGGGGGTCACCCTTCAGAGTGGGGGTCACCCCTTGGCCCTGTCCCCCCACAGTGGAGGGGAGGGAGTGCCAAGAGTCCATGTCTATGACATCAGCGAGCCAAGGGCCACCGTGATGTCACAGGGACCTGGTGACCTGCTGGCAGGGATGGGGGTCACCCCCAAGGGCCCACTCCCTCATGGTGGAGGGGAGGGGGTGCTGAGGGTCCCCTCCCCAAAGCTCCGTGACATGAGCAAGCCAAGGGCCACCGTGATGTCACAGGGACCTGCCAGCAGGGTTGGGGGTCACCCTGGGAGTCCCTGTGCCCCCACGGTCCAAGGGTCCATGTCCATGACATCAGCGAGCCAAGGGCCACCATGATGTCACAGGAACTGGTAACCTGCCAGTGGGGTTTGGGGCCACCCCTCAGAGTGGGGGTCACACCCTGGCCCTGTCCCCTCCCCACAGTTCCATGACATGAGCGAGCCAAGGGCCACTGTGACATCATGGGGACCTGCCAGCGGGGTTGGGGGTCACCCTGGGAGTCCCTGTGCCCCCACAGTGGAGGGGAGGGGGTGCCAAGGGTCCCCTCCCCAAAGCTGCATGACATCAGCGAGCCAAGGGCCACCACAGGGACCTGGTGACCTGCCAGCAGGGTTGGGGGTCACCCCTCGGAGCAGGGATCACCCCACTGGCCCTATCCCCCCACGGTGGAGGTGAGGGAGTGCTGAGGGTCCCCTCCCCACAGCTCCATGACATCAGCGAGCCAAGGGCCGCTGTGATGTCACAGGGACCTGCTGGCAGGGATGGGGGTCACCCCTGGACGGGGGGGCACCCTGGGGGTCCCCGTGCCCCCTACCCACGGTAAAGCCCAATCTTGGTTTCCAAGATTAAAACCCTCTCCGCTAAAATCTTCAGCCCCCCCCGGGGGGGGGCCCAACCCCCCCCCGGGGGTAAAGGGAGGGAGGGCTGGGGGGGGGCTGTACCCCCCCACGGCCCTGTGCCACCCCCCCGGGGGCAGAACGGAGGGGACACGGGGACCCCCCCCCGCCTGTCACCCCCCAGCTCACCGTGACGCCGGGGGAAGGACTGGGGGTACCCGGGGGGGGGGGCCTGAGCCCACCCTGTGCCCCCAGCATGGCTCTGTGCCCCCCTGTGCTGGGGGTGGGGGGTCACCGAGGGGTTGGTGAGGTGCCACATCATCCCAGTCAGGTGACATTGGCACCGGGCACAGCTGAGGACACCCAGGCCATCA
>NW_020926000.1:5532-9033 GCF_003984885.1 Neopelma chrysocephalum
AGTGGGCACAGCTGGGCACCCCCAGGACATCACTGGGGTCCCAGGGACAAGCTGAGGGGCACTGGCACAGCTGGGAGGTCCTAGGGATGAGATGTGGCACTGGGAACAGCTGGGGACCCCCAGTGCCATCACTGGGCTGGTGGGGATGAGACATGGCACTGGGGACCCCCCTGCCATCTCTGGGGAACCAGAGACAAGCTGAGGGGCACTGGGCACAACTGGGGACCCCCAGGAAATCGTCAGGGTGGCAAGGATGTGGTGTGGGGCAGTGGGCACAGCTGGGCACCCCCAGGACATCACTGAGGTCCCAGGGATGAGGTGGTGGAGCTCTGGGCATGGCCAGGGACCTCCAGTGCCACCACTGGGGTTCTGGGGACCCCCAGGCCATCACTGGGGAACCAGGGACAAGCTGAGGGGCACTGGGCACAACTAGGGACCCCCAGGCCATCACTGGGGCCCCAGGGATGAGGTGGTGGAGCTCTGGGCATGGCCAGGGACCTTCAGTGCCACCGGTGGGGTACTGGGGACCCCTAGGACATCGTTGGGGTCCCAGGGACAAGCTGAGGGGCACTGGGCACAACTGGGGACCCCTAGGCCATCCCTGGGGTCCCAGAGACGAGCTGTGGGACGTTGGCACAGCTGGGGACCTCCAGTACCACCACTGGGGTTCTGGGGGCCCCCAGGCCATCATTGGGGTCCCAGGAACAAACTGTGGGGCACTGGGCACAGCTGGGCACCCCCAGGCCATCCCTGAGGTCTCAGGGACAAGCTCCAGAGCACAGCAGCCCCCCCTCCCCAGCCCCTCCTGCCCCCAGTGCCCCCGGTGCCACTCACCCAAGTGTCCCTGTGGCCCGGCTCGCCCCGGGGGCCCGGCTCGCCCTGGAACAGAGAGCAGAGGGCCTGGCAGCACGGGGGGCACGGGGGGAGCACCGGGGGGGGGCCCCCCCACCCACCTACCTGCGCCCCGTCCTGCCCGCGGCTGCCCGGGTGGCCCTGGGGACCCTGTGGGGGGACAGAGCCCGTCAGTGCCTGGGGGCATGGCCAGAGCCCCAAAACCACCCCAAACCAGCCCAAAACACTCTGAAAACACCCCAAACCACCCGAAATCACCTCAAAACCACCCTGAACCACCCCAAACCCACCCCGAATCACCCCAAAAACACCCCGAATCACCCCAGAAACACCTCGAATCACCCCAAACCCACCCTGAAACACCCCAAAAATCATCCTCTGCATCCTGAAATACCCCAAAACTGGCTGTGCCTGAGCTGCTACCAGGTGAGGGATCCCAAAAATATCCCAAAATCACTCCCAAATCATCCTTAAACTTCCCAAAATCATCCCCAAACCACCCCAAAAATCATCTTCTACACCCCAAAATACCCCAAAACCGGCTGTGCCTGAGCTGCTACCACGTGAGAGACCCAAAAATATCCAAAAACCACCCCAAAATCATCCTAAAATATTCCCAATAACCCCAAAACCACCCCAAATCACCCCAGAACTAGCTGTGCCTGAGCTGCTGCCAGGTGAGAGACCCCAAAACATCCCAAAATCACCCCAAAATATCCCAAATCGCCCCAAAACCCCCCTGAATCACCCCAAAACTGGCTGTGCCTGAGCTGCTGCCAGGTGAGGGACCCCAAAATATCCCAAATTATCCCAAAACCACCCCAAATCATCAGCTGAGGGACCCCAAAATAACCCCAAATCACTCCCAAATCATCCTGAAACACCCCAAATCACCCCAAAAATCATCTCCCGCACCCCAAAACACCCTCTGTGACCCCTGCTGAGCATCTGAGCCCCCCCAAAATCCCCGGGGGGGGGACTCACCCTGTCCCCCTTCTCTCCGGGGGGACCCGCAGCTCCGGGCGCTCCGGCTCTTCCCTGCGAGGGACAAGGTGGGTGACACCCCCTCGGGGGAGGGGACACCCCGGGGTCCGCCCTCCCCTCCCCGCCCCAGCACTTACGTCGGGTCCGGGGGGTCCGGGGGGTCCGGGGGGCCCGGTGGGGCCCGGGGGACCTGTGGGAGAGGGGGCACAGCTCAGCTCGGCCCCGGGGCACCCCAAAACGGGTTGTGGGGGGCAGGGGATGGGGACACACACTCACCCACGGGTCCCACGGGTCCGGGGGGGCCCACGGGCCCCACGATGCTCCTGGTGGGCTCCATGAAGGTGTTGGAGAGGAGGGGGTCCCCTGGGGGAAGGGGGAAAGGGGGGTGGGCAGGGGGCAGGGCTGGGGGGGTGGGGGACCCCTCCCCTGCTCTGTCCCACACCTGGGACCCCAGTGTTGGCAGGGGGGTCCCCAGTGCTGCCCAGTGCCCCCCACCTCCTCCCTGGCACCCCAATGATGGTAATGGGGTCCCCAGTGCCACCCAGCCCCTCCCACCTCATCCCTGGGACCCCAGTAATGGCAACGGGGTCCCCAGCTGTGCCCAGTGCCCCCCACCTCATCTCTGGAGCCCTGGTAGTGTCAGGGGGATCCCCAGTGCCCCCCACCTCATCCCTGGAACCCCAATGATGGCAATGGGGTCCCCAGTGCTGCCCAGTGCCCCCCATCTCATCCCTGGGACCCCAGTGATGACAGGGGGTTCCCCAGCTCTTCCAGTGCCCCCCACCTCATCTCTGGGACCCCAGTGGTGTTAGGGGGTCTGAAGTGCTGCTCAGTGCCCCCACCTCATCCCTGGGACCCCAATGTTGGCAAAGGGGTCCCCAGCTGTGCCCAGCACTCTTCATCTCATCCCTGGAGCCCTGGTGGTGTCAGGGGGGTCCCCAGTGCTGCCCAGTGCCCCCCACCTCATCCCTGGGACCCCAATGACGGCCCAGGGGTCCCCAGCTGTGCCCAGTGCTCCACACTTTATAACTGGGACCCCAGTAATGGCCTGGGGGTCACCACTGCTGCCCAGTGCCCCCCATCTCATCCCTTGAGCCCTGATGGTGTCAGGGGGATCCCCAGCTGTGCCCAGTGCCCCCCACCTCATCCCTGGGACCCCAATGATGGCCCGGGGGTCCCCACCTCTTCCCCAGGACCCCAATGACAAGCAGGGGGTTCCCACACCACCCCAGCCTGAGTAATGCTCGGACCCCCCCCCACTCCCCCCGGTCCTCTGTGCCCCCAGTCCAGCCCCGTTCGTGGGGTGGGGCCGGGGAAGGACCCTCACCCTCACCCCCCTACCCCAGCCCCCCTTACTGGGCTGGGCCAGGCGGGGGGTCGCGGGTCCCACGGGGGCAGGGGGGCCCGGCGGGCCGGGGGGGCCGGGGGGCCCCTTCTCTCCGGGGAGCCCCCTGGCCCCATCCCGGCCGGGGGGTCCCGGGGGGCCGGGGGGACCTGCGGGGAGGAAGAGGAGGGTGAAGGTCGGGGGGGTGCCTGCAGCCCCTCCGACCCCCAAACCGCCGCACGGACCCCCCGAGATCCTCCCACCAGGGGAGGGGGGCTCAGCTGGGGTCAAGCGACAGATTTGGGGGGTTGTCCCCCGCTCATCCCGTCGTCCCCCTCCCC
>NW_020926001.1:0-3466 GCF_003984885.1 Neopelma chrysocephalum
AGCTCGTTTGGCGCCGTGCGAGCTTCTAATTCGTCTCCCCGCCCCCGTCCCCGCCTCCCCCAGGCGCTGCCTCAGGGCACGCCCGGCGGTGGAGCAGCTTCCCTTCAGCGCTTCCCGCCAACGGTGGCTCCGGTCCCCTCACAGACACTCCCTGTCCTGTTCTCCAGGAATCCTTTGAAAAACCGATTACGTGAACCTTAGTTTTCAACCTTTTCCCCTCCCTCTTAAAAATAGTTTAAAAAGGTATACAAGCCCGTTAGAGCAAAACCCAGCTAACTATATTTTACCGAAGTATTAAAATTACTGGAAATGGCACAGAAATCCCTTTCTGTTAATAGTATAACACAGGTTCTGATCGGTACCAAATATTTAAAGGGAGTGGGGAATAAACAAGTACTAACTCACTCCGCTAAACCATCCTTAAATACACACAACCATATAGGTATTAACCTGAAATTTAGCTTTGTGCAAGTCAAATGCCAAGAGCAGGAACCTGAAACCAGCATAGATCACAAGTTATATCAAATGTATATTTTTTTATTTTGTTACTTCCTCTGCCACCTAAAATTACAGTTGGCTTTTTACACTAAAGCACCTAAAATATGTACACAACCATCTTCTAATAAAATAACAGTTAAATATTGAAAATAAGATTTTTCTCATAAAATATGCTTTCTGTATGTACAGGTTTTATCAAAGAGGACTAGGTCCAATATTGAACAGTCTTCCATCATCAACCATCAGCAAGAAAACAAGTTTTCTGAAATAAAACTATGTCCAACTCGTACAAACAGGCAGAACAGCATCTGTTTAACAACAGCCAATGCAACACTTAATAATGAAGTCAATGATTGAGGCCTAAACCATGTACTGCTTAGGAAATGTACATTTCTTTTTTTTTTTTCCTTTATGAATAACTTCTTTGGTTATCATTGTTCTGCTATCTTTTTGGCTGTACAGCATCTGATTAATGTTACAGAACCAGGCATATATATGTGTGTGTATATATATATATTTATAGATAAGTTTAGCACAGATCCTGTCCAATTGTTCCACTGCAGATACTTTAATAAAGAGCTGTTCTTCAGAATCAAGCCCATAAGTTTCTACTGTATTTCACGCTGTTCTTCAATCATTATTCTGACTTCAAATATAATTTTGCTTAAACACGCAGTTTTTTCCCCACCATTAACAAGAGAACCTGGAAACACATCCATTTTCCAGTGTAGCAGCCTTTCTCAGAAAGATCCTTAGAAGTTCAAAATGATACAAGTTTGGGAGAGGGAGAGGAGATTCTGCTGGGCTGTTTCTAACACAGGCTCCTAGGAGCCAACACGTTACTGCTCACAAAACCCTCCACTTTGCAAACCATGAAGACTTCACAATCTGTGAGATTTCTTGTCAGTGGATCTAGCTGGTGGCACACAGCTGAGCACCCAGTGCACTGAGCCTGGGTTGCACATGGCCCCTGTAAAAGTATCATGTCACAGCACAGAACTGCTGGGGAGTGTCTGACTGGCAGTTCAAGAAAGAAAGAAAAGCTGCCTGATCTCCTGAAACTCAAGGGTACAGTAACTGAGAATGTCATCCCTTATGTGGTAGAGGGAGTGAAATTTCACCCACTGGTCAAAACCAATTCCAAGAACCTCTGGAACAACCCCCAAAACACTAAAAAAACCATTTACATAGGAACTTCATTAACCAGAAACTGGGAAGTTATTCTCCTAAAGAGTTGTTCTTTAGCATCAGAGCATTTGACCCTAAGTAGAAACTTGAGGTCGTTTGGCTTCACATATTTGGCTCTGACAGAGAAGGTACCTCTGTCAGTGGGTCCCACTGTTCTTGAACTTGTGTGGTCCAGTACTCCTATAAAAGTGCCGTAATTTGCCCTCATTTTGCATAGTTAAACAAGGAAGAAAGACAGTAGAAAATAAGACCTACCATCTCTCAGATTCTGCTAAAGGTATTAGGAATGTGGCAAAAAAACCCCAATAAAACAAAACCCAACCCATAAAAAAACCCAAACAACACTAAAACCTGGAAGATCTGAAATCAGTCTTATAAAATATTTTATAAAGTTAGCAATACTCCTCTAGTGTGCAAAATTCACAAGAAAATCAGTGCTGCTACCTGTGAAAGCTCTACAATCAGCATTCATACTCTGTAATTAAGGTCCACTCAACCTAACTCCAATTCTTCCTCAATTCTTTTATTCTGCAAGGTACGATTCTTTTGATATCCTATTTACTCAGAGAACCAAATCTAAATTTACATAAACGTTGTCAGGCATCCACCAGGTAGATGTGAACCTAAGGGAGGAGAAATGGTAATTAAACAGCAACATCAACTCACCTTTGTAGCATATTTTACTGAATAAACAATATTTGAATTTGTTGTAATGAGGACTGAAAATGGCACAAGATTAACGTATTATACCTGGAAGTAATAACTAAATATGTGCTGAAGGCATATACTCCATCAGTCTCTGTTCCATGGGCAAGAATCCTGCACTGCTCAAGCACAGACTCCCCTAAAACTCTGAGATGGCTATTCCACAGTGTGATTTATTGTCACAGCACAGTATTTCCAGTGCAATCTGATTACCAAGGCAGTGTTCCTGATTCAGTGTTCCCATCAGATGATGTGAACCACAGTACAATAATTTTCTTTCTTCAGTCCTTGAATTAGGTCATTTTAAAATCAGAAGATCAAAACCTTGCTAAAATGGAAGGTCTAAAATGTCCTCTGTAAACAAGACAGAACTGAAAATGTACTGCAATTACAGATGATGCAGTCACTCCTGTAACTATTTCACAGTTAAATCAGATTTTTTCCCCCTCCATCTCCCTTAAAATGACAGCACAAAGAATGTAATCATATCTTTAAGAGAGATGACATTTAGTCTCTAGAAGATGCTGGAAATGATCCAATATAGGCAAAAAAAAAATGTTTCATCAGAAGTGTGTGAAGTTTATTCTTGCAATTGGGGTAAAATGAAACTTGGAAGAGTTAAAGACTAAAGATTCTACTGGGACCATCTGGAGGGAACTGACAGCAGAACCACAAACTTCTGTAATTAGTGGCCTTGGAAGTTATCAGCAAGAAGAGCTCAGATAAAAACACCTTATAAGAATATTTGTACCAATTATTTATTTCTTCCCCCAAAACACAAATTAATAAAAAAAAAGGGAAAAAAGCAGATTTTTTTTTTCTAGACCTGGATAAAAGAATTATCATTTTCAACAGGTAGTTTACAATCAGTGGGGAATAAACAAGCAGTCCAGGTTTCCTGATTGATCCATTCAGGGTGTGCTCAGTAGCTGTCTATCAAACAACTTTATTTACAACTCAGCATCATCCTGCAGTAGATCTGGATCTTCATCATCCAATAAAAGATCAGCATCCATGACTTCGTTCTCTTCCATGACATCACCCAGATCCGGAACAACATCGTCATCAATGTCAC
>NW_020926002.1:0-14354 GCF_003984885.1 Neopelma chrysocephalum
CCCCGCATCCCGTCCTTCTCCCCATATCCCTGTCCTGCTCCCCGCATGCCTGCCCTGTTTCCATCATCCCTGTCCTGCTCCCCACATCCCCATGCTGCTCTCCACATACCTGTCCTTCTTCCCTCATCCCTGTCCTTCTCCCTGCATCCCTGTCCTGCTGCCCGGACTGGGATATTTGGGATGACTGGGCCACAAACCTCCCTCCCTGTCTCACCTTCTTTTGGGATCCCTCTGCCCCCGGCCCCCTGCCATTCCTGCCTCCTCCTGATCCAAGCCATGCTCTGCTTCCCACGGGCATGTCCTGGCATTCCCAGACCCTTGGCTCCATCCGGGAGGGATGGGGATAGGGTGGCCTCAGGCTCCGGTGTCCCACAGGCGCCGCGGGGGGCCCCACGTTTGCTTCCTGGGCTCCGGCAGCGGATGTTGTCCCGGCTGGATGCTGTCCCCAGGCAGTGGGAAGTGCACCCTGCGTGAGTAGGGGAAGCCGGGGGGGTGGGTGGGGGTCCCCGGTCCCTTTCCCACAGCTCCTGTTCCCATTCCCGCAGCGCTCTGCTCCTTCGGCTGTGGCGGCGGCTCCTGCGTCGCTCCCAACCTCTGCCTGTGCCCGGATGGGGAGCAGAGAATCACCTGCCCAGGTAAATCCCAAGGGATGGGGGGGCTGTGAGTCCATGGACGTCAGGCTGGACCCCCTTCCCTCTCCGTGCCCTGCATCCGTGCCAGGGGGCACCGTGCCAGACCCCCTTCCCTCTCCAGGCCTGAAATTCCAAGGGATGGAGGCGGCCATGATCCTGTGAATACTGTGCCAAACTCCCTTCCCTCTCCACACCACTTATCCCAGGAGATGGAGGTGGCCATGTGCCAGACCCCCTTCCCTCTCCATGCCCCGAATCCCAAGGGATGGAGGTGGCCCCATCCTGGCAGGGCCTGCTGCTCCTTGTCCCCTCCCCTTGCAGCATTCCAAGCACTGTCCCCATCCCTGAGGCATCCATGGATCAGGGTGGGAGCTGGGTGCTCCCGGGGTGTCCCCGGTGCCTGGTTGACCCCACATCCACCCCCCAGATCCACCGGGAACATGTGGGGAGTACGGCTGTGACCTGTCCTGTAACCACGGCGGGTGCCAGGAGGTCGCCCGCGTGTGTCCCGTCGGCTTCTCCATGGTGGAGACTCCCAACGGTGTCCGCTGCACCGGTGAGCGGGAACAGCAATATCCCAGTGGGAGCGGGCATCCGAAGGTCCCACATCCCAAATCCAGGCATTCCCGGTGTTCCCCCCAGACATCGATGAGTGCCAGAGCGGGGCCTGTGAGGGGCTGTGCGTGAACACAGAGGGCGGATTCGTGTGCCAGTGCGGCTCTGGCCGGGAGCTCTCCACGGATCGGCGCAGCTGCCGCGGTGCGCAGGGGGCCGGAGGGGAGGCCGGGAATGCCGAGGGATCCTGACCCTCATCCCACCCCCCTCCCAGACATGGACGAGTGCCAGGCCACGCCGTGCCAGCACCGCTGCGAGAACAGCGTCGGGAGCTACCGCTGCTCCTGCCGGCCCGGATACCAACTCCACGGGAACCGGCATTCCTGCCTGGGTGAGTGCTGGGATGGGGCCCTTCCTGCTCCAGGACATGAATCCCCAGGGGATGCAGGTGGCCATGAGCCTGTGGACACCACACCAGACCCCCTTCCCTCCCCATGCCATGCATCCCAGGGGATGCAGGTGGCCATGAGCCCCTGAGCACTGTGCCAGACCCTCATCCCTCTCCATGCCCTGAATCCCAAGGGACGCAATTGTCCATGAGCCCACGATCCCACTGCTGCCACTTTATCCCTGTCCCTGCCTGGGCCGTGCTGGGGGCACATCCTGGCACTCTGGGCTCCTTCCTGGGTCACATTCTGGGGTGCGGCACCTCCTGCCACATTCCCTTTTCCTGCAGATGTGGATGAATGCCGGCGGCCGGGAACGCGCCGCTCCTGCCAGCACAGCTGCCACAACATTCCCGGGAGCTTCCGCTGCTCCTGCCGCCCCGGATACCGGCTCAGCACGGACAGGGTGTCCTGCGAAGGTACCCGTGTCCTTCTCCGGGCTGGGAGAGTGGAGCAGGATGCTCCCACTCCTTGCCTACCCCAAGTGATGTCTCTTCCTTCCTGAATTCCTTCCCAGGGTATCCCAAATCCATCCTGGCCCCGTCACCCATCCTGCAATCCCTGCAGCACCCGCCCACCCTCGTCCTGCTCCCTCCTGGCTCCCACCTGCTTCCGAGGGGCTCCCCCTCTCCCCACATCCCTGTGGCAGCTCCCGGGACCCAATTCCCACCCTCTTCTCCGTCCCTGTCTCCCGGTACCTCCATCCCACCGTCCCCTCGCTGTCGGCACCGTGGGGTTTCCCGGGAGCCCGGGGCTCACTGGACAGAGCCAGGATGCCGGAGCTGCACCTGCCAGGTGAGAATCCCACCATCCCACGCCTTCCCTCGGCACCATCCCAGCCTGGGATAAGCCACGTGTGTCCCGGCAGGAGGGACGAGTCCTGTGTGACGCCATGAGCTGCTCCATTCCCTGCTCCCACCCGCTTCCCGCTCCGGCCGGGGGATGCTGCCCCACCTGCACAGGTGAGTCCCGGCCCCCCTGACCCCGCAATTCCCAGGATATCCCTCCCTGATCCCCCCTGGATCACAGGGTGCCTCCACGAGGGGGTGGCCAGAGCAGACGGCGATGTCTTCTCCCCATCCGATGGGAATTGCTCCGTCTGCATCTGCTTGGTGAGCTGGATCGGGGCGGGAGAATTCCCCTGGAGCCCTGGGGACCTCCCAGCCTTGGGGACCCTCATCCCACCTTCATCCACAGGCCGGGAATGTCTCCTGCCTTTCCCCGGAATGCCCCGCGGGCTCCTGCCCCAGCCCCTCTCCATCCGACTGCTGCTCCTGCCATCCAGGTGAGACCCCCCCGGGCTGGGATGAGGGTTCTGGAGGATCCACACTTGGATCCCCAGCCCTCCTGACTCCGTCTTTCCCAGCCCAGTGCAGTTTCCGGGGCCGCACGTACGCACACGGGGCCCAGTTCAGCCCGGATGGGGACGGATGCACTACCTGCGTCTGCCAGGTGGGGAAGCCCCAGGGATGGGGATTCTGAGGAATGAGGAACCCCAGGGATGGGACACCCCAGGAATGAGGGTCCCCAAAGCTGGGGAACCCCAGGGAGGAGGGTCCCCATGGACGAGGGTCCACAGGGATGGGGGTTCAGAATAATGAGGGTCCCCAGGGATGCTCCAGCGCTTCCCTGCAGCTGCTGTGGGTATCCCGGCTCTCTCGAGGCTGGGGCTGGATGTGGGGACATCCGGTGACACATTCCCATGTTCCCAGGGTGGGGAGGTGGAATGTTCCTTCGCTCCCTGTCCCATCCTGGACTGCCCCCAGCACCAGCGGCACCTGCGCCCGGGGCAGTGCTGCTCCTCCTGCCGGGACCCTCCGGCCCCTGCCGGTCAGTCGGGATAGGGATACACCCGGGAACGGGGAGGGTGGGATAAGGGGGTCAGCTGGAGACAGGGACGGTGGGATGTGGGGAACAGCTGGGGGGAAAAAAGGGGTTGGAATGTGGGGGACACTTGGGAACGGGAAAGGTGGGAGGGCTGTGGGGATATTTGGGGATGGAGAGGGTGGGATGTGGGGGACAGCTGGGGGACAGTGAGGACAGGATGGAGGGACATGTGGGATCCGAGGGACGGGGAGAGAGGGATGTGGGGGGACAGCCCAGGGGCCGAGGGGATGGGATACGTGGGGATGGGGAGGGGGGAAAACTGGGAATACCCGGGCCCAGGGAGGGGGGAATGTAGGGGAGGGTGGGTTTTAGGGGCCAGCTGGGCACAGGGAGCCTCCCCAGGTTGCTTCCTGGAGGACAACGGCGTGCAGTTTCCCGTGGGACAGCTCTGGTCTCCGGGCGATCCCTGTGAGTTATGCATCTGCCAGGTGAATGAGAACCTGCTCTGCTTCCCTCCTGCTGCCCGTCCCCGTCCCCGCTCCCCATTCCCGCCCTCGGGATGCCCGCGGATCCCCCGGCGGGTTCGGGAATGCCGAGGTGTCTGTGGAGGTGTTCCCGCCCGCAGGCAGACGGCTCCGTGAGCTGCCGGCGCACGGAATGCCTGGAGACCTGTCCCTATCCCATCCGGATCCCCGGGCAGTGCTGCCCCGACTGCTCCGCAGGTGAGGAGGCTCTGGAATTCCCGCCCGGGAATTCCGAGCCGCCCGGGGCCCCACGCGAGCCGCTCTGCCCGCAGGCTGCACCTACATGGGGCGGGTGTTCTCCAACAACGAGACCTTCCCGTCGGAGCTGGATCCGTGTCTCAGCTGCATCTGCCTGGTGAGGGCAGGGCCGGGCACCCCCGCAGCTTTCGGGGCTCCGGCTCCACGGGCTGATCCCGGGATTTTTAACTCCGTTGCAGGAAAAAAACACAAACAAACAAAAAAAAAAAGCTCCGGGGGCGTTGCCGGGGGTTCCTAACGGGGTCTCTCCGGTCTCTCGCAGCTGGGGTCGGTGGCCTGCTCGCCCCTGGAATGTGCCATCGTGTGCTCCTACCCCTTCCACCCCGAGGGCCGCTGCTGCCCCGTCTGTGACGGTAACGGGGGGGGGGGGGGGGGGGGGCCCCCCCCCCCCCCCCCCCCCGAGCCCCCTGAGCGAGCCCTCCCTACCCCCCAGACTGCAACTACCGCGGCAGGAAGGTGGAGAACGGGCAGAGCTTCACCCCCGAGGGGCAGCCCTGCACCCGCTGCGCCTGCAAGGTGAGCGGTGGGGGGACACCAGCGGGGACCCCTTTGGGGTTCACAGTGTGCCCTGGTCTGTAGGTCCCCGTGCCTGCGGGGGTGCCCATGTCCGCGGGGACCCTGTGCCCATGGGATATCCCGTGTCCGTGGGGTCCCTGTGCCCACGGGCTGCCCGTGCCGGTGCCATTGTGCCCCGGGGGGGGGGGGTTGGCAGGCCCGGCTGACCCACCGTGTCCCCCCCCGTGCCAGCTCGGGGAGGTGACCTGCGAGGAGCGGCCGTGCCCCCACTCCTGCTCCGAGCCCCCCGCGATTCCCGCTCCCTGCTGCCCACCCTGCCCAGGTAATGGGATTCCCAGACCTCCTGGCACTCGGGGGACCCCCACCCCAGGCTGGGGGTCCCGGGGGTGGGGCGGGGGCTGACCAAAGTCATCCCTGTGCCAGCCACAGACGTCCGGCTCCCGCTGCAGGGCAGTGACCTGGCCCCATCCCCGGCCCCATCCTTATCCCCGGCCCCATCCTTATCCCCGGCCCCATCCTTATCCCCGGCCCCATCCTTATCCCCGGCCCCATCCTTATCCCCGGCCCCATCCTTATCCCCGGCCCCATCCTTATCCCTGGCTCCATCATTAGCCCTCGCCCCATCCTTAGCCCTCGCCCCATCCCTGGTCCAGTCCTTGTCCCCGTTCTCCTCCCTGGCCCCATCCTCACCCTCGTCCTCATCCCCATCCCCATCCTCATCCCTGTCTCCATCCCCAGGCTCATCCCTGGCCCCATTCCCACCCTCATCCCCCTCCCAATCCCTGTCCCCATCCTCATCCCCCTCCTTCTCCCACGCCCCATCCTCATTCCCGTCCTCCCTGTCCCCATCCTCCTCCCAGTCCCCAATCCCTAAAGATTCACCGCCTGGCACCTCCCACCCCAATCTCCCCAAATCCCGCCCCCGCCTGGCCCAGCTCCTGCTTCCCAACACATCCGCGGCCCCCAGCCCCTTTCCCGGGATTTGGGATGCCGGGGATCCCCCTCCCACCACCCCGAGCCCCTCTGGACACCCCTCGGTGCCCCTCGACCCCCCCTCCGAGGCCGCAGCCCCCCCCAGATCCCACGGGCTGCTCCGGCCCCGAGGCTCAGGGATCCCTCGGGAATGCGGATCCCGCCGCGGTGCCACCGGACAGCGGGAAGAGCCCCAGGTGCCGAGTGCCGGGAGGAGGAGGAGGATGAGGAAGAGGGGGGGGGTCTGCAGGATCAGGCCCCTGGGGAGGGGGGGCGACTGTCTCCCCCCCGCCAATAAACTCATCCTGGTATTTATTCCCTGTCCCCTCCTGCTTGGGAACACGCGGAGCCCGGGGCTTGTCCTCAGCGGGAATTTTGGGATGAGCGGCCTCTGCGGGACGAGGAGGGAAGTGCTGGGGTTGGAATTTGGGGACAGGGGGGACGTGTCCTGCTGGGATCCCCATGGATGAGGGTCCCCAAGGCTGGGAAGACCCCAGGGACGAGCGTGCTCAGGGAGAAGGGTCCTGAGGGCCGGAAGGTCCCCAGGGATGGGGATCCACATGGATGAGAGTCTCCATGGACAAAGGTCCCCAGGGATGCAGGTGAGGGTGACACCCACCGGTGTCCAGGGACACGCCCCATTCCCAGGAATGCCCCGCCCTTCCCAGAGACACACGGCACAGGGGGGCTTCTCCACACCTTTATTGTCCTCGGGAGCGGCAGGAGGGGCTGGGAACGGCGGGAAAAGGGACATCCCTGGCAGCCCCCAAGTTGGGAACCGCCGGGATCCCCCATCCCGGCTCAGGGCAGCCGGGACAGCCCCACCTTGTTGTTGGCTCTGTCGAAGACGACGTAGTATTCCCGGATAAACACATCCCCAAGGATCCAGAGCTCGCCCTCCTCCGTGGGGGTATCCATGCCTTGGAATCCCAGGCTGCAGAACCCACCGCTCTGCTCCGAGCACACGGAACGAGGCGGTCACCGGCTGTGGGATCCCCGCCCCGCGTCATTCCAGCCCCATTCCCAGCGGGATGCTCACCCGTATCACGTAGGCTCTGGCCGGCACCGGGAATGCTTGGCCGTGGATATGGAATACAAGGTCGGGTAGTTTTTTGGCAGCCTGGCAGCTGATCTGGGGGGGACAGGGTGGGTCAGTGGCTATTCCAGCTGGGAAAAAACATCCTGGGAAGCGTCCCGAGGGCTCACCTCGCCGTTGGAGCTGGCGCCGAGGGCGCTCATGACAATCTGGAAGGCTCGGACGGGCATGGCCAGCAGGGATGTTCCCGTATCCACGATGGCCTGGCATCCCGAGGCACAGGCCGCCGCCGCCCCGTTGATGGAGACGCTGGAAAAAGGGATGCAGGGTGAGCTTCTCGAGGTTGGGATTCCCCAAAAACACCGGCTGCGGAGCTTCCCAGGAATACCTGTCCATGGTGATCTGCCAGTAGGTCTCGGCAGAGAGCGGGATCCAGGAGATTCCTTTGGTGGTGTAAAAGGGATCGATGGCGCCGAACAGGACAAAGCTTCCGGCTTGGCCATCCCTGAAAAGCGGGATCTGTCCGGGGATTGCCCACCCCGCCATTCCCACTGGGAAACCAGCACCGGCGGGAGGGAAATGGGAGAACTCTTCGGCAGCTCCGGCCGGGATTTACCTGCTCAGGTAGACGGAGAAGAGATCCCGATCCACGAGCCTTTCCATCATCATGTTGTCGAAGACCGGGGTGGCTCCGGAGGAGGCGATGCTCGGGAATGCCAATCCCAGGATTCCATCGAAGGGGGTGTAGTAGAAGAAATCCCCCGGCTCCGTCTCCGCCAGCCCGAAAATCTGGTTCCGGACATTGATCCCGGCGACCTGGGAAAGGGAGACAGGTGTGGCTCAGGCCTCCCAGGATCCCCGATCCCACGAGATGGGAATGACAGAGCGGCCTACGTTGACGGTGTCGTATCCCAGGACTCCGGACATGCTTCCCGTGCCATAGGCGATGAACAGGGTGTCGTTGGTGCTCAGGAAGGTGGAGGAATCCGCGGGATTGAAGCGGTTGTGGTTCCCTGAAAGGGTCGGGAGGGAGGGAATCACGGGAATGAGGCCATTGGGAATGAGGGTGGCACCTCAGTGTCCCTGGGAGAGGGGGGGGCAGAGCCATCCCTGGCTCCCAAGGCCTGGGGGATTCCCCATTGTCCAAGAAGCCACAGGGCTGCCAGACACGCTCCAGACACCCGGAGACATTCCGGACACCTGGACATACTCCGGACATGCTCCGGACACATTCCAGACACCTACTGCAGGCTGGGCTGGAGCAGAAGACAGAGGGAACCCAAAGGTTGGAAGAGCCGGTGTCGAAGACAACGGTGAATTCCTGGGCTGGAGTCCCGATGGAGATGGTGCCGAAGTACTCGTCCTGTCGGAGCGGGATGGGAAAAGAAGAGTGGGATTGGGAAGGGGACAGTGGGGTGGGGATAGTGGGATGAGATAGTGGGATGGGGAAGGGGACAGTGGGAAGAGGGTAATGGGATGGGAATGAGGATAGTGGAATAGGGAAGGGGAGAGCGGAATGGGGACAGTGGGATGGGGAAGTGGTTAGTGGGGAGGGGATAGTGGGATAGGGAAAGGGATAGTGGGACTGAGAAGGGGATAGTGGGAATGGGACAGTGGGACTGGGAAGGGGACAGTGGGATTGAAAAGAGGATAGTGGGAATGGGATAGTAGGATGGGGAAGGGGATAATGGAGAGGGGATAGTGAGGTGGGGAAGGGAATAGTGGGAAGGGGATAATAGGATGCGGAAGGGGTGAGTGGGAGGGGGAGAGAGGGATAGGAAAAAGGATAGCAGGATTGGAAAGGGGAAGTGGCCCCCGTGGCCCCCCAATCCCAATCCCATTCCCTCACATCCATGTAGTTCTGCAGGGGTTCCACAGCGATCCCAGGGAAGTACTTATCAGCCAGGTTATAGGGATTCTGCTCCAGGAAACTCTCCAGCAATCCCTGCTCCCGCAGCCTCTCCCGCAGCGACTTCATCTTCCTCAGGGGGACCCTGTGGACACCGGGATCCATCACCGGGATCATCCCACATCCCACATCCTTTGGGACGGGGGCCCTTCCTGGTGCTCACCTGGTCCCCAGGCCCTGGGCCAGGACCACCAGGGAGAGGAGCAGGAGCAGCTTCATGGTGGGAGCTCCGGGAATGTGAGCCTCCACTCCCGCTCCCGCTCCTTATATCCCGGCTCCCGTGTTTGGCCGGCGGCTCCGATAAGAAAAGCAAACGGTTCTCGGGATTCTTATCACAACGTCCTTAAGGAAGGTGGCCGGGGAGGGGGGGAATGTCAAGCCCTTATTCCCAGAGGTAAAGTCGGGATACTGGGATGGGAGGGAAGCGCTCCCGGTGTCCCGAGGGAAGGCGCTGGGAGCCGGTGGGAATGTGGGGTTGGGTTTGTCCCCTGGATCGCCCCCAACTCCCGGCTGGAGGGTTTGATCCCTGGATTGCAGCTCACCAGGGATGAGGCAGCCAAGGCTTTCCTGGGAGATCCATTCCAGGGCCTCGTTACCCTCACAGGGAAGGTTTCATTCCCAATATCCCACCTAAACCCACCCTCTGGCAGTGGGAAGCCATTCCCTGTGTGTCCTATCATTCCAGGCCCTTTTCCAAGGTCCCTCTCCATCTCTCCTGGAGTTGCTTTAGGGGCTCCAAGGTCTCTCCAGAGCTTTTTCCTCCAGCCAATCTATTCGAGATTTTCAGGCTGCCAGCTCCAGATTTTCCATTCTGGGAATCAGCCAAGCCCTTCTCCTTCCCAAACCCCTCCAACACATCCCATCCTCCTTTTTTCCTCTAGGATAATCCGCTGCTTCATCCCTTTTCTCCCAACATCCCCCTGGATCTTTATCCATTTCACTCCCCCCCCTGGAATTCAGCCCAAATCCTCGGATTCTTTTGTTCTTCCTAGCTGGGAATGGGGCTGATTCCAAGGGAAGAATTCCAGCTCTGGCCTTAGGGAGCCTTTGATCTCCTCCAGGACAAGGTGACCGTTCCAGGATCCACGTGGTGCCGTGAGGGAAGCCAAGATTCCCGGCCCAGCTCCAGTGACCTTCAGCATTCCAGTGGCATCCGGAGCTGGACCTTCCCCTGGCTGCTCCCACTTTGACCCCACAGCTGGTCCCAGTTCTGCAGCAGCACCAGGAAAGGGTGAGAGGGATGAAATCCCAGTGGAAGCAAGACATGGAAGTCTTGGACCAAAGCCAGAGGAGGGCATGGAGGTGATCCGAGGGATGGGAAAGGCTGGGAGAGCTGGAATTGTCCAGCCTGGAGAAGAGAAGCTCCGGGGAAATCTTGGAGCCTCTTCCAGTGCCTCAAGGGGCTCCAGGAGAGCAGGAGAGGGATTTTGGGAATGGGAATGGAGCGACAGGACAAGAGGGAATGGCTCCAAACTGGAAAAGGGGCGATTTAAATGGGATATTGGGAATAAATCCTTCCCCGTGAGGGTGGTGAAGCACTGGAATGGATTTCCCAGGAAAGCTGTGGCTGCCCCATCCCTGGAACTGGCGAAGGCCAGGCTGGAAAAGGGCTTGGAGCAACCTGGATTAGTGAAAGGTGTCCCTGTAAATTTGAAGCTTCCAAGTTGTCCCTGTTTTTGGGCCAAAATAGGAGGGAATACAAAAATATTCCCTTATCCCAGAGCTGTTTATCCACTTAATTCCCAGAGCTGCCATCCCAGGGGATCAGGACTCCAGATTTTCCAATGGAAAGTTTTTGCCAGGGATGGGAAGTTTCAGGACAAGTTGGTTGTAAATCCCATCCGCAGGAGGCAAAATCCTGCTGGATTTTTGGATGAATCCTTATCCCCAGTGGGAAGAAGTTGTGGGATTCAGGGACGGGGAAAAAATGGGAATTAATGTTCACCACTAATTAAATCAGGAATAAAAAGGTGGGAGGATGGAAAAATAACCCCTTTGAGGGTGTGAAATGGCTTTTCCTCAGGGAGAAATTGGGATTTTTCCAACCTCGGTGGGGAAATTCAGGGATCCTGGAATAACCCATCCTGGACCTGAGATTTTAGGTTGGGAGCAGGTGACCGAGGCCTCCCTGTCCCAGCTTTCCTTGGCACCAGAGGGCACCCAAAAAAACCCGGATCTGGATCCATTCCTGATTCAGCCAGGGATTCCTGGTCAAACCCTCCCTCCAAAAAATTTAGGTTTGTTCCCAGAAAATCCTGGTTTGAAAGTGGAAACGCCACTTGGGATGGATTTAACTCCCACAGGAACCACCCTCTGAATCAATATTTCGGGATTTTCCAGCTTTTGGGACATCAAAAGCCCGGGAACTTCCTTAATTTTACCCCCAAAAAAATCCCCTAACGGAGTCAGGGCTTATCTTGGAATGGATTCAGGAAGGAAACTTGTTTTCCAGGCCCTGTTCCCAGTTCTTCTTGTCCCTTTATCACCCCGGAGCTTTATCAGAGCTGTCAGATGAAAGGAGGGAATTCTGAGGCTCCTGAGGAGGCAAATCTCCGGGATTTGCTTAAAAATATTGAATTAAGTTATCAAGGATCTTGGCATTCCCTGTGGGAATGGAATTCTGCCGGGCAGGGACCTCAGATAACCTTTTCCTACCTGATTTTGGGTGGGATTAACACAAAATCCAAGGGACAAAACCCAGATGTAACCATCTTTTATGGAAATTAGGGAGATTAATAAGAAAATAATGGGAATATCCTTTAAAAAGGAAAAATTATCCCAATTTTTATTGCTGGATAACATATTTAAACGGATATTTTCCCATTTATTCCTTGCAAATCTGAATACAATTTAATTTATCCTTAATCCTTAAATTTTAATGTAAAAGAATCCCAGGTGGAACTATGTTAATGGGAATTAAGGATATTAATAAACAGGTTATGGGAATATGCTCTCCAAAACACCCCTTTATCCCATTTTTTATTGCTGGTTAACAATTAAATGGATATTTTCCCATTTATTCCGCAAAAATCTTGATTTTTCCTCTCCCCAATCCATAATTTTTATATCAAATGTTAACTAAACATTTTCCACCTTTTCCACATGTTTGGAAAACTGCTCCAAACAAGACCAGAAAGCACTTCTTTCCCTTTGGAAAGTCGAGTCCCTTTGTTTTCCCATAACATTGGGAGTTTGACCTGTTTATCAGCCGCGCTGGGAACAAGTTGTCCTTGATCCAACCGGAATTTTTTGGGATCATGTGATTCCCATTTATTCCATTTATTCAGGTGACTTGTGGGATCAGAGGTGCCTTTCCTGGATCCTGGGGGCACTTTGGGAACAACCTTCTGCTGTCTTCTGAAGGAGCTGCTCTCCCCATTCCTTATCCCTGTCTGGGATTTGGGAATGTGGAGTTAATTTGGGAAAAGTGGGGCTTGGATTCGTGTTTCAGGTGATGGGATTGGAGCTTCCATGTACATTCTAGGAAACATATCCCTGTTTCATGCCAGGAGGGGCTAATCCAGGTATTCCAAAGGGATTTGCTTTGATCTCTTGGTTCCAGCTGGGAAAACCCGCCATTATAGGAACTTTTTGGGATGTTATCTGGATTTTTGAGATGTTGCTAAGCTCTGTGTGTTTTTCCTAAACCAGTTCCAATCGGGCCTTGGGCACTTCCAGGGATGGGGCAGGCACGGCTTCCCTGGGAAATCCATCACAGTGTTTTACTACCCTCACAGGGCTGGATTTATTCCCAGAATCCCACTAAACCCCTCGCCGTGTCCATACGACCCCACTCCCTAGTATGCTACGTCCCTTCTCCAAACCCCTTTCTTCACCTCTCTCAGCGCTCCTCCACCCCAATACCACGAAGGATATCAATCCTAGGGCGGCTACGACCCGGCAGGAGCCCCCTGGGCATCCAAACATTGATTAATTAGGAAAAAAATCCATTAAATTGCTCCCCAATCCCGCCCCCCCCCAACATGGCGGCGCCGGGAGGAACCACCCGCGGCCTCCCGGGGGGGAGGAGGCGCGTCCCCCCTCGCTGTCGGCAATGGCCCCGCCTATTTCCGGTATGCGCCGGAACCCGGAAGTAGCGACGGGCGGAGGGTCTACGGTGAGTCCGGGGCTGGGCCGGGAATGGAAATATCGGGAATACCGGGAATAACGGCGACATAACGGCGCTAACGCGGCTGCTCCCGCTCGCTGCTGCCGTGCAATCACCCAGCGCTTCGCCTCCACCCCGCTGAGCGCCGTTGGGCGCTTCCCAGAGCCTATTCTTGAGTTTTCCCGCTCCTGGCATTCCCGTTTTTCCCGTTTAAACTCCATAAAATTTCGTTAAGAGACAAAAAACCTCCTGAATCGGGTGATTCCCGTGCGGGGGGAAAGCCCCGCGCCTGCAGCGCGGGACGCAATTCCCTGTTTTCCCCTCGGACAGGTTTATCGGGATCATGGATTGAGACATTCCTGAGGCTCTTGCGACATTGCCGGGGTGAAATCCTTGGGATGCTCCACTTGGATAAGAGGTAGAAGAGCCGGGAGCCATCAGGACGGCACAGGTTTGTGGGGTGTCCCTGGTTTTTTTATGGCATTCCCGCATTATCCCCTCCCAGCTCTTGGAATTTGCGCCACAAACGCAGGATAATTCCTACATATTATTGGAAAACCTGGAATATTTAGGATAAATCGCAGATATAATACGGGAAGTCCTGGATTTTGTGTTGTTTCACTGCCTTCCACGTCAGAGGGTGGAACTGGATGATCCATAAGATCTTTTCCAACCCTTTGGAAACAGTGGGATAGGAGCAGGTCCAGTTTTCCTTGGAAGGACGGGAATCTGGGGTGGGATGGAGCCTGGAATGAGTCAGAATCTGGAAAATGGGGGAGAGATTCAGATGGAATTTGCTGGTCAGGGCTGGGAGTGGGTTTTTCTTTGACAAAACCCTCTGGGATGCACAAAATTCTTTCCAAACAAGCTGTGAAAAGCTGGGAGAAGGTGGAAAAAAGTCATTCCTGAAGGAGGAATTAGTGGGAATGTTGCTTTGCCCTCGCTGTGCTGCTCTGGGAGGTTTAACAAAGCCGGAGTTCAATCCCTGCAAGGACAAACAGCTGGATTGGGGGATTTATCCACCTCCTTTTCCGTGTCCCAGGAATCCGGGAGGATGGACACACTCAGGAACAGGACGGTGGAGGAGCTCCGGGAGCTGCAGGAGGATTCCCAGGAAATCGAGCGCTTGGCTCTGGAATCACAGGAGGTTGGTGGGGGGGTCACCCCGGGGTTCCCTCGTCCCGTTCCCGGCATCACTTCTCGAATTCCGCAGGTGCAGGAGCTGCAGCTGGAGCGGGAAATGGCCTTGGCTTCCAACCGGAGCTTGGCCGAGCAGAACCTGAAATTCCAGGCGCCGCTGGAATCGGGACGAAGCGACCTCTCCAAGAAGTACCTGGAGCTGCAGGAACTGGCCGGGAGGTGCCGGGAGCAGAAGGAAAAGCTGGGTGAGCCCTGGGATCATCCTGGCTCAGGAATGAAGGATTCTGCTTCCCAGAAAGCCAAGATCCCACTTTTTTCCCAGGAGAGATCCTTTTGGGTTTTCCTCCTTCCCCGAGTGATTCCCAGGGCTGATCCTGTGGGATCTCTGCTGGTTTTTCCCGATGGTCGTGATTTTTCCATGGTTTTTTTTT
>NW_020926003.1:0-6008 GCF_003984885.1 Neopelma chrysocephalum
CCCCCCCAGGCCCCGCAGCCCCAGAGCAGCCTCCAGCGTGGAATTCCCACCTCCGCCCGCTCCATGCTCTCCAACTTCGCCCAGGCCCCGCAGCTCTCCGTGGCCGGGGGACTCCTCGGGATGCCAGGTACGGACCCTCCCAGGGACAGGGGTGGAATGGGATGGGATGAGTGGAATGGGATGGGTTGGGATGGAATGAGCAGGATGGGATGGCATGGGATGACAGGATGGAAGGGGATGAGCAGGATGGGATGAGCAGGATGGGATGAGATGAACAGGAGGGGGTGGGATGGGTTGGGATGGGATGAGCAGGATGGGATGACACGAGCAGGATGGGATCGGACAGGCCCTGCTGTGCCCCTTGGATCACTGAGCCAGCTTTGGGAATTCCCATCTTGCTCCTGCCCCCGATGCCAAGGAGGGGGGGTGGGTTTTGGCGCGCTCCGGCTCCAGGGTGCCGAGGGTCCGTGTCCCGCAGGGGTGAACATCGCCTACCTGAACGCCGGGATCGGCGGCCACAAAGCGTCGAGCCTGGCGGACCGGCAGCGGGAATACCTACTGGATATGATCCCGCCCCGCTCCATATCCCAGGCCATCAGCGGACAGAAATAGCGCCCGCTGCCCCCGCCCGCCTGCAGTGCCTGCACTGGGCCAACTGGGCCGGACTGGGCCAGACTGGGCCGGACTGGGGCCTCCGCTCCGGGGAAACGCGACGAGAAACCGGAAAAAATCCCACCTGGGAAAACAGACAGACAGACAAACTGACCCCACCCCCACTTCAGACAGCGCCCGCTCCTTCTCCCAGCCCCAATTCCCTTGGTTTTCCAGCAGGGATCGCTCCCTGGGCGCGAGGCCGGGGTGGCTCTGGCCGCTCGCCGCTGGTTTTGTATTGCCGACGCTTTTTCCTTGTGTTGTGGGTTGTTTTTTGCCCTTTTTTCCTTATCCCCCCCCGTTTTCCTTCGCTCCCTGGATGGTTAAAGCTTTTTTAGCCCTTTTCCAGAAGAGACTTTGGCAGGGCACCTTCCCAGAATTCCAGGCCCCACTGGGGGGAATTTAAGGGCAGCCTGTGCTGATTCCAGGGGGAGTTGGGGTCCCAAACCCCTTTTGGCTCCAATCCCGGGGGTCCCAAACCCCCTCAGCTCCGATCCCAGGGTGTCACGACACCCCCCAGCTCCGATTCCGGGGTGTCACATCCCCCTTGGCTCCAACCCTGGGAGCCATAGATTCCTTTGGCTCCCATCCCAGGGGTCCCAAACCCCCTCAGCTCCGACCCCAGGGTGTCCCAACCCCCTGGGCTCCGCAGAAGGATCCAGGAGACACTGATCCTGACCCCTCGGATCCCATCCCAGGGCACCACAACCCTGTTGGCTCCACAGAAGGATCCAGGAGAAACCGATCCCAACCCCTCGGCTCCGATCCCTGGGATCACAAACCCCCTCGGCTCCAATCCTGGCATGTCCCAACCCTCCGGGCTCCAGAAGGATCTAGGAGACACCGATCCCAACCCTGTGGATCCCATCCCGACCCTGGGGCTCCCTCATCCGGAGCCTGCTGGGTGTCCCTGGATGCCCCTGGGGCCGACAGACGGAGCTGGACCTGCCCCCGGGGGTCCCTCCCTGTGACACAAGGGGACCCCCTGAGGTGCCACCCTGGGGTGTCCCTGTCCCTGTCACCCTCTGGGGCAGGTGGTGAAGCCAAGCTGGGTGGTCTCAGGCCTGGTGAGTCCCCCTGTCCCCAATCCCATCCCCAATCCCGTTCCAATCCCTGCATGTCCTGGAGCCGCTTCCCCGTGTCACCTGTCCCCCCTGGGAATGGTAACAGGGTGGCACTGGGGTCCCTGATGTCACCTGTGTCCCCTGGGAACGGTGACGGGGTGGCACTGGGGTCCCTGATGTCACCTGTGTCCCCTGGGAACGGTGACAGGTGACACCAGCATCCTTTATGTCACCTGGGGGGGGTGCAGGGGGTCCCTGAATGGCATCAGGGTCTTTGGGGTCCCCTGTGTCACTGGTGTCCCCTGGGGTGGCACTGGGGGGTCTGTGGTGTCCCCAGGAGGTGTCAGAGCCACCCAAAACCCAGGAATGAGCCGCGAGAAAACGCTCGATTTGCACTTAAATCTTCACGGGCCCTTCCCCACCTTCCTCATCCTCCTCCTCACCTTCCTCATCCTTCTCCTCACCTTCTTCATCCTCCCCCTCACCTTCCTCTTCCTCCTCTTCTTCCTCCTCTTCCTTTTCCTCCTCCTCCTCTTCTTCCTCTCTCTCCCCCTCCCCCCCCCATTTCTGACCCTTTTCCCACCAGTTTTTTAGGGTTCAGTGAGATTTTTAAGGAATTCCCATTTTTTCCCTGAATTTTTGACCCTTTCCTCAACATTCCCAACTCTTGTGCAATCCCCAAACTCTGCCCCCCTGAATTGGAGGTGAGGGGAGAGACACCCACCCACCCCCTAAAGCAATTGGGGGGACCCCCAAGCAACCCCTGAGTTGAGGGAGGGGGCACCCCCCCCACCCCAGAGAGGGGACCCCTCCACCCACCCCCTAAACATGGGGGGACCCCACCCCACCCCTGAACTGGGGGTGACCCCTCTCCACCCCCCCAAAATTCAAAGAGCACTTACCGCGGGGGGGGGGGGTCAGATCCCCCCAGAGGCAAAAGAACGGTGGGGGTTTTACAATTTTAATTTTTTTTTTTAATTTAGTGGGGTTTTATATCAAATTTATAATTTTGGGGGTGCTTTTGTTGGTTTGACCTTTTTCAGCTGCCTCCACCCCCTTTCCACTCCCAAAACCCCCCTTCAACACCCCCAAAATTCCCTTTTTCCCTCCAAAATCCCCTTTTCTTAACCCAAATCCCCTTTTCCCCTTTCCCCCCAAAAATGCCCTTTTCTCACCCCAGGAGCACTTTGACAAATGGGTTTTTTGGGGCTAAAACCTGAAGTTTTGGGTTATTTTAGGGGTTTATTTTGCTTTGGGGGAGTTATTCCCCCCCCACCGCGGGGACCTCCTCTGGCCCCCCCCAAGTGCCACTGACACCCCCCTCCGGGTGTCCCCGACCGGGCCAAGTTTTAAGTGATAAAATTGATTCAAAATCCGTTAAAATGAGGGGTTTTAACCCAGAAAAAAGAGACAAAACCCGGAAAAAAGAGAAAACCCAAGTGCAATAGTGGGGGGTCCGGGGGGGGCCCGAGGGGGTTTAAGGTGCCGAATTCATGGTGCTATAAAGTGAAATTCGGGGGGGGGACACCACTGTCGCCCCTCCCTGGGGGGTCTCAGCCCTGGGGGCTGCAGGCAGTTCCCCCCCCCCAAAAATGATCCTTCCCCCTCTCCCCCCAAATGATCCTCCCCCACGCCCCAAAACTGACCCCAAACCCCTTCCTGGGGAGGGGGTGATGACAATTTCCCCCCCTCCTTCCCCGAATTGACCCCACCTCAATCCCAAACTGACACCCCCCCCTTCCTGGGATCCCAGGCAATTCCCTCCCTGCCAAAAGTGACCCCAGGCCACACCCCCCATCCCCAAAAATTCCCCCCCAACCCCATTCCCAAAATCCCAAGGGGGTGTGATCCATCCCTTCCCCCCCTTTCCCAGCACAGGTTCCTCCCTATTTTTATTATTATTATTATTATTCTAATTATTATTATTTTTGGCTTGCCCCCCCCCCGTCCCCAGGGCTGTGATATCCCAGAGAATTCCCGTTTTTTATTCCCTCCCCCCGGCTCTGAATTGAGGATTTTTCCCGCTTTTTTTCCAGCTTTAGGGGTAGATTTTTCTGCTTGTGAAAACGCTTCTTTTGGGTTTTTTTTGTTTTGGTTTTTTTTTTTGGGGGGGGTTGTTTTTTTTAATTTTGGTTCCTCCAAAGGAAAATCCCGTCCTGGACTCCCTCGGAATTCCCAAATTCCCGCCCCCCCAATCCCGTTTGCTTCCGCTCTCGCTGCCGATATAACCAGGACTCGTCCGTGTATATATATAAAAAAAAAAGAGCTGTTTCCTGTTCAAAAGGCAAAAAAAAAAAAGACAAAAAAGGCAAAAAAAACACAAAAAAAGGAGAAAAAATAACAATAATAAAAATCAAACCTTGTACATTGTGTAGAAAAAAAAGAAAAAAACATGAGAAAAAAACGGGGAAAACAAAAACTATGGAAAAAAAAACCACAAAACAAACAAAAAAAACCACAAAACCCCCCGAAATTCCCGGGGGAGTCTCCCGGGATCGTTGTGGAAGTGTCACGTCCTTGTCGTGTGACCTCGTTGTGTGTGACATGAACCGTGCAAAGGGGGGGCCCGGGGGGGACCCGGGGGGTCCCCGGGGGTCTTTAGGGGGGGGTGGGAGGGGGGGATGGTGCTGGGGGGGGGTCTCCGGGATTTCGGGCCCCCCCCCGGGGCTGCACTTCCCGAAAATTGTGCCTTTCACAGCCGGGGCGGCAGCGGGACCCCCCGGGGGGGCGTCAGGGGGGCGGGAGGTGGATTTTGGGGGGCCGGGGGGTCCCTGTTCCTGTATTTGCACTGTTTTTATTCTGGATTGGCATCGAGACAATACACGGCTCCAACTACCCCGGCTGAGCCTCTTCCTGCGCCCGCATTCCCGGGACAAGGCCCCGCAGCGCCGGGATCAGGAGGAGGGGGCGGGATTGGGGGTGGTTGGGGGCAATTTGGGGGAGTTCGGGACAAATCTGGGGGAGCTCGGCCTTGTTTGGGGGATTTTGAATTTTGGCCTGAATTTTCGGGGTTTCAGCCCAGATTTCCAGGGGTTTCATCCTGGATTTTGGGGTTTCTGGCAAAATCTTGGGGATTTCTGTAACATCTGTGGGATTTCAGCCCCAGTTTTTGGGGTTTTACACCCGATTTTTGGATTCAGCCCTAATTTGCAGCCATTTGGATCTGGTTTCTGTTATTTCAGACCGAAGTCCAAGGATTTCAGGCTGCATTTGAGGGATTTTTGCCCCAAATTCCCAAGGTTCTGGCCCTGTAGAGGGATTTCAGACCCCATTTCCAGGATTTCGGGCCCAGGTTTCTGAGTTTCTGGGCAATGTGTATTTTTGGTACCAAAAAGCAACATTTCAGCCCAGTTTGTTGGATTTCAGCCCCAGTTTTCAGGACTTTCAGTTTTTGGTTTTCCAGCCAAATTTGGGGATTTTGGTGACATTTTCATGATCCCAGCCCCGATTTTCAGGATTTTAGACCGAATTTTTAAATTTCAGGGTAAAGTTGGGGATTTTTGGCCCAAATTTGAAACATTTCAGGTCAGTTTGTGGGATTTCAGCCCAGATTTGCAGGATTTTGGCCCAATTTGGGGGAGGGGGAGGGACAAGGGGGTCCCTATTCCCGTATTTGCACTGATTTTTATCTCAGATTGGTCTCTTCCTGTGGCCACATTCCCCAAAAGAAACTACCCTGGGAATGCTGGGATAAGGGGAGGGGTGGGAAAGTGGGGAATGTGCTCGGTTTGGGGAAAATTTGGAGGAGTTGGACCTCAGTTTGGGGGATTTGGGCCCAAATTTTCAGGATTTCAGCCCAAATTTTTAGATGGTGGTCCCACTTTCCATTTTTTTTCAGCCCAAATTCCCAGGATTTTAGACCAAATTTTTAGATTTCAGGCTGAAATTGTGGATTTTTGGCCCGAATTTGCACTTTTCTGCTTCATTTACCGGATTTTATCCCAAATTTCTAGATTCAGGCCAAAATTTGGGAATTTCAGGCCCCGATTTGTGGGATTTGGCCCCAATTTGCAGGATTTTAGACCCAGTTTCTGGCCTGGATGGGGTTTTTTTGGAGGGGGATGGAAATGGGGGTTTTTGCACAAATTTAAGGGATTTCCCCCCCTTCTTTTCCCTCTTTTCCATCGGATTTGAGCTCGGGGCTGATGGCAAAGTGGGGTGGGGGACACCTTGAGGGGTTGAAGACCCCCCCAGTTTTTGGAGAAAGACTTAAATAAACTGGATTAAAATTAAACCCTTTGTAATATTTATTTAATAAAGAGACGAATAATTTCCACTTCGGGGGGGGGGGGG
>NW_020926004.1:0-8925 GCF_003984885.1 Neopelma chrysocephalum
GGTCTGGAAGGAATCCTCGACCGTATGCAATTTTAGCTCCCGACTGGCCGGCGCACCGGCCAGCGAACGACGGCCCTTTTTGCCCAGATGGAGGGGCCTGACCCTCCGGCTCTCGCCTGCCCCTTGTGCGCCGCGATCGGCTCTACGCGCGCTGCCGGGGCTCCCGGTCCTGGTGCCTTCGGTCTGGAAGGAATCCTCGACCGTATGCAATTTTAGCCCCCGGCAGGCCGGCGCGCAGGCCCGCAAATGACAGCCGTTTCTGCCCAGAAGGAGGGGCCTGACCCTCCGATTTTCGACTGCCTTTTGTGCGCCGTGATCGTCTCTACGCGCGCAGCCGGGGCTCCCGCTCCTGGCGCCTTCGGTCTGGAAGGAATCCTCGACCGTATGCAATTTTAGCCACCGGACTGGCAGGCGCACCAGCCAGCGAACGACGGCCATTTTTGCCCAGAAGGAGGGGGATGACCCTCCGATTCTCGCCTGCAATTTGTGCTCCGCGATCGACTCTACGCCCGCAGCCGGGGCTCGCGGTCTTGGCGCCTTCGGTCTGGAAGGAAAACTCGACCGTATGCAATTTTAGCCACCGGTCGGCCGGCGCACCGGCACACGACCGACGGCCCTTTTTTTCCCAGAAGGAGGGGCCTGACCCTCCGGCTCCCTCCTGTGCCTTGTGCGCTGCGATCGGCTCTACGCGCGCAGACGGTTCCCCGGTCCTGGCGCCTTCGGTCTGGAAGGAATCCTCGACGTATGCAATTTTAGCTCCCGACTGGCAGGCGCACCGGCCAGTGAACGACGGCCCTTTTTGCCCAGAAGGAGGGGCCTGACCCTCCGGCTCTCGCCTGCCTTTTGTGCGCCGCGATCGGCTCTACGCGCGCAGCCGGGCCTCCCGGTCCTGGCGCCTTCGGTCTGGAAGGAATCCTCGACCGTATGCAATTTTAGCCCCCGGCCGGCCAGCGCATCGGCCCGCAAACGACGGCCCTTTGTGCCCAGAAGAAGAGGCCTGACCCTCCGGCTCCCGCCTGCCCCTTGTACACCGCGATCGGCACTACGCGCGCAGCCGGGCCTCCCGGTCCTGGCGCCTTCAGTCTGGAAGGAATCCTCGACCGTATGGAATTTTAGCTCCCGACTGGCAGGCGCACCGGCCAGCGAACGACGGCCCTTTTTGCCCAGAAGGCGGGGCCTGACCCTATAGCTCCCACCTGCCCCTTGTGCGCCGCGATCAACTCTACGAGCGCAGCCGGGGCTCCCGGTCCTGGCGCCTTCGGTCTGGAAGGAAAACTCGACCATATGCAATTTTTGCCACCGGTCGGCCGGCGCACTGGCCCACGAACGACGGAACTTTTTTCCCAGAAGGAGGGGCCTGACCCTCCGGCTCTCGCCTGCCTTTTGTGCGTTGCGATCGGCTCTACGCGCGCAGCCGGTGCTCCCGGTCCTGGCGCCTTCGGTCTGGAAGGAATCCTCGACCGTATGCAATTTTAGCTCTTGACTGGCAGGCGCACCGGCCAGCGAACGACGGCCCTTTTTGCCCAGAAGGAGGGGCCTGACCCTCCGGCTCTCGCCTGCCCCTTGTGCGCCGCGATCGGCTCTACGCGCGCAGCCAGGGCTCTTGGTCCTGGCATCTCCAGTCTGGAAGGAATCCTCGACCGTATGCAATTTTAGCCCCCGGCCGGCCGGCAAAACGGCCAGCGAACGACGGCCCTTTCTGCCCAGAAGAAGAGGCCTGACCCTCCGGCTCCCTCCTGCCCCTTGTGCACCGCGATCGGATCTACGCGCGCAGCCGTGGCTCCCTGTCCTGTTGCCTTCAGTATTGAAGGAAACCTCGACCGTATGCAATTATAGCCCCCGGCCGGCTGGCGCACTGGCCCACGACTGACGGCCCTTTTTGCCCAGAAGGAGGGGCCTGACCCTCCGGCTCTCACCTGCCTTTCGTGCGTTTCGATCGGCTCTACGCGCGCAGCCGGGGCTCCCGGTCCTGGCGCCTTCGGTCTGGAAGGAATCCTCGACCGTATGCAATTTTAGCCCCCCGCCGGCCGGCGCACCGGCCCACGAACGACGGCCCTTTTTTCCCAGAAGGAGGGGCCTGACCCTCCGATTCTCGCCTGCCTTTTGTGCGTTTCGATCGTCTCTACGGGCGCAGCCGGGGCTGCCGGTTCTGGCGCCTTCGGTCTGGAAGGAATCCTCGACCGTATGCAATTTTAGCCCCCGACTGGCAGGCGCACCGGCCAGCGAACGACGGCTCTTTTTTCCCAGAAGGAGGGGCCTAACCCTTCGATTCTCGCCTGCTATTTGTGTGCCGCGATCGGCTCTACGCCCGCAGCCGGGGCTCCCGGTCCGGGAGCCCTCGGTCTGGAAGGAATCCTCGACCGTATGTAATTTTTCCCTCCGGCAGGCCGGTGCGCTGGCCCGCAAACGACGGCCCTTTCTGCCCAGAAGGAGGGGCCTAACCCTCCGGCTCTCGCCAGCTATTTGTGCGCCGCGATCGGTTCTACGCGCGCAGCCGGGGCTCCTGGTCCTGGCGCCTTCGGTCTGGAAGGAATCCTCGACCGTATGCAATTTTAGACCCCGGCCGGCCGGCGCGCCGGACCGCAAACGACGGCTCTTTCTTTCCAGAAGAAGAGGCCTGACCCTTTGGCTCCCTCCTGCCCTTTCTGCGCCGCGATCGGCTCTACGCACGCAGCTGGGGCTTCCGGTCCTGGCGCCTTCGGTCTGGAAGGAATCCTCGACCGTATGCAATTTTAACCCCCAACTGGCAGGCGCGCCGGCCAGCGAACGAGGGCCCTTTTTGCCCAGAAGGAGGGGCCTGACCCTCCGGCTCTCGCCTGCTATTTGTGCGCCGTGATCGGCTCTACGCGCGCAGCCGGGGCACCCGGTCCTGGCACCTTCAGTCTGGAAGGAATCCTCGACCGTATGCAATTTTAGCCCCCGGCCGGCCGGCGCACCGGCCTGCAAACGACGGCCCTTTCTGCCCAGAAGGAGGGGCCTGACCCTCCGGCTCCCGCCTGCCCCTTGTGCGCCGCGCTCCGCTCTACGAGCGCAGCTGGGGCTCCCGACTCTGGGGCATCCGGTCTTGAAAGAATCCTGGACCGTATCCGATTTTGGCCCTCGGCCGGTCCCGGACCGCCAAGTGCGGCGGCCAGGGAAAAGCAAGCCTATTTGCCCAGAAGGAGGGGCCTGACCCTCCGGCTCTCGCCTGCCCCTTTTGTGCCGTGATCGGCTCTACGCGCACAGCCGGGGCTGCCGGTCCTGGAGCCTTCGGTCTGGAAGGAATCCTCGACCTTATACAATTTTAGCCCCCGACTGGCCAGCGCGCCGGCACACGAACGAGGACCCTTTTTGCCCAGAAGGAGGGGCCTGACCCTCCGGCTCTCGCCTGCTATTTGTGCGCTGCGATCGGCTCTACGAGCGCAGCCGAGGCTCCCGGTCTTGACACATTCGGTCTGGAAGGAATCCTCGACCGTATGCAATTTTAGCCCCCGTCCGGCCGGCGTGCCGGCCCGCAAGCGACGACCCTTTCTGCCCAGAAGAAGAGGCCTGTCCCTCCGGTTCCCTCCTGCCCATTGTGCGCCGTTCTCCGCTCTACGACCGTAGCCGGGGCTCCCGACTCCGGGACATCCGGTCTTGAAAGAATCCTCGACCGTATCCGATTTTGGCCCTCGGCCAGCCCCGGACCGCCAGGCGTGGCGACCAGCGAACGCCGGCCCTATTTGCCCAGAAGGAGGGGCCTGACTCTCCGACTCGCGCCTGCCCCTTTTGCGTTGCGATCGGCTCTACGCGCGCAACCGGGGCTCCCGGTCCTGACGCCTTCGGTCTGGAAGGAATCCTCGACCGTATGCAATTTTAGACCCCGGCCGGCCGGCGCGCCGGACCGCAAACGACGGCTCTTTCTTTCCAGAAGAAGAGGCCTGACCCTTTGGCTCCCTCCTGCCCTTTCTGCGCCACGATCGGCTCTACGCGGGCAGCCGGGGCTTCCGGTCTTGGCACCTTCGGTCTGGAAGGAATGCTTCACCGTATGCAATTTTAGCCCCCGGCCGGCCGGCGCACTGGCACACGAACGACGGCCCTTTTTGCCCAGAAGGAAGGGCCTGACTCTGCGGCTCTCGTCTGCTATTTGTGCGCCGCGCTCGGCTCTATGCACGCATTAGGTGCTCCCGGTCCTGGCGCCTTCGGTCTGGAAGGAATCCTCGACCGTATGCAATTTTAGCCCCCGGTCGGCCGGTGCACCGGTCCACGAACGATGGCCCTTTTTGCCCTGAAGGAGGGGCCTGACCCTCCGGCTCTCGCCTGCCCCCTGTGTGCCGCAATCAGCCCTATGCGCGCAGCCGGGGTTCCCGACTGCGGGGCATCCTGTCTTGAAAGAATCCTCGACCGTATCCGATTTTCGCCCTCGGCCGGCCCCAGACCGCCAGTTGCGGCAGCCAGCAAACGCCGGCCCTATTTGCCCAGAAGCAGGGGCCTGACCCTCCGGCTCCCACCTGCCCCTTGTGTGCCGCGATCGGCTCTACGCGCGCAGCCGGGGCTCCCGGTCCTGGCGCCTTCGGTCTGGAAGTAGTCTTCGACTGTATGCAATTTTAGCCCCCGACTGGCAGACGCGCCGGCCAGCGAACGACGGCCCTTTTTGCCCAGAAGGAGGGGCCTCACCCTCCGGCTCTTGCCTGCTATTTGTGCGCCGCGATCGGCTCTACGCGCGCAGCCGGGGCTCCCGGTCCTGGTGCCTTCGGTCTAGAAGGAATCTTCGACCGTATGCAATTTTAGCCCCCAGCCGGCCGGCGCGCTGGACCGCAAACGACGGCCCTTTCTGCCCAGAAGGAGGGGCCTGACCCTCCGGCGCTCGCCTGCTATTTGTGTGCCGCGATCGGCTCTACGCGCGCAGCCGGGGATCCCGCTCCTGGCGCCTTGGGTCTGGAATGAATCTTCGACTGCATAGAATTTTAGCCCCCGGCCGGCCTGCGCCCCGTACCGCAAACGACGGCCCTATTTGCCCAGAAGGAGGGGCCTGACCCTCCGGCTCCCTCCTGCCCTTTGTGCGCCACGATCGGCACTACGCGCCCACCCTGGGCTCCCGGTCCTCGCGCCTTCGGTCTGGAAGGAATCCTTCACCGTATGCAATTTTAACCCCCGACTGGCAGGTGCGCCGGCCTGCGAACGACGGCCCTTTTTGCCCAGAAGGAAGGGCCTGACCCTCTGGCTCACACCTGCTATTTGTGCGCCACGATCAGCTCTACGAGCGCAGCCGGGGCGCCCGACTCCGGGTCATCCGGTCTTGGAAGAATCCTCGACCGTATGCAATTTCGGCCCTCGGCCGGACCCGGTACGCCAGGTGCGGCGGCCGTCGAACGGCGGCCCTATTTGCCCAGAAGGAGGGGCCTGACCCTCCGGCTCTCGCCTGCCCCTTGTGCGCCGCGATGGGCTTTACGCGCGCAGCCGGGGCTCCCGGTCGTGGCGCCTTTAGTCTGGAAGGAATCCTTCACCGTATGCAATTTTAGCCCCCGGCCGACCGGCGCGCGGGCCAGCGAACGACGGCCCTTTCTTCCCAGAAGAAGAGGCCTGACCCTTTGGCTCCCTCCTGCCCTTTGTGCGCCACGATCGGCTCTACGCGCGCAGCTGGGGCTTCCGATCCTGGCGCCTTCGGTCTGGAAGGAATCCTCGACCGTATGCAATTTTAGGCCCCGGCCGGCCGGCGCACCGGCACACGAACAACGGCCCTTTTTGCCCAGAAGGAGGGGCCTGACCCTCCGGCTCCCGCCTGCCCATTGTGCTCCGCGATCGGCTCTACGAGTTCAGCCGGGGTTCCAGACTCCGGGGCATCAGGTCTTGAAAGAATCCTCGATCGTATCCGATTTTAGCCTTCGGCCGGCCCCGAACCGACAGGTGCGGCGGCCAGCGAACGGCGGCTCTTTTTGCCCAGAAGGAAGGGCCTGACTCTCCGGCTCTCATCTGCTATTGGTGCGCCGCGCTCGGCTCTACGCACGCATTAGGTGCTCCCGGTCCTGGCGCCTTTGTTCTGGAAAGGAATCTTCGACCGTATGCAATTTTAGCCCCCGACTGGCAGGCGCGCCGGCCAGCGAACGACAGCACTTTTTGCCCAGAAGGAGGGGCCTGAACCTCCGGCTCTCGCCTGCTATTTGTGCGCCGCGATCGGCTCTACGCGCGCAGCCGGGGCTCCCGGTCCTGGCGCCTTCGGTCTAGAAGGAATCTTCGACCGAATGCAATTTTAGCCCCCAGCCAGCCGGCGTGCCGGACCGCAAACGACGGCCCTATTTGCCCAGAAGGAGGGGCCTGACCCTCCGGCTCTCGCCTGCCCCTTGTGCGCCGCGATCAGCTCTACGAGCGCAGCCGGGGCTCCCGACTCCGGGGCATCCGGTCTGGAAGGAATCCACGACCGTATCCGATTTTTGCCCTCGGCCAGCCCCGGTCCGCCAGGTGCGGCGACCAGCGAACGGCGGCCCTATTTGCCCAGAAGGAGGGGCCTGACTCTCCGACTTGCGCCTGCCCCTTGTGCGCCGCAATCGGCTCTACGCGCGCAGCCGGGGCTCCCGGTCCTGGCGCTTTTGGTCTGGAAGGAATCCTCGACCGTATGCAATTTTAGCCCCTGACTAGCAGGTGCGCCGGCCACGAACGACGGCCCTTTTTGCCCAGAAGGAGGGGCCTTACCCTCCGGCTCTCGCCTGCCCCTTGTGTGCCGCGATCGGCTCTACGCGCGCATCCGGGGCTCCCATCTCCGAGGCCTCCGGTCTTGAAAGAATCCTCGACCGTATCCTATTTTGGCCCTTGGCCGGACCCGGTCCGCCAGGTGCGGCGGCCAGCGAACGGCGGCCCCTTTTTGCCAGAAGGAGGGGCCTGACCCTCCAGCTCTCGCCTGCTATTTGTGTGCCGCTATTGGCTCTACGCGCGCAGCCGGGGCTCCCGGTCCTGGCTCCTTCGGTCTGGAAGGAATCCTCGACCGTATGCAATTTGAGCCTCCAGTTGGCCAGCGAACCGGTCAACGAACGACGGCCATTTTGCCTAGAAGGAGGGGCCTGACCCTCCGCCTCCCTCCTGCCCTTTTTGCGCCACGATCAGCTCTACGCGCACAGCCGGGGCTCCCGATATTGGCGCCTTTGGTCTGGGAGGAATCCTCGACCGTATGCAATTTTAGCCCCCGGCCAGCCGGCTCGCTGTCACACGAGCGACGGCACTTTTTGCTTAGAAGGAGGGGCCTGACCCTCCGGCTCTCGCCTGCCCCTTGTGCGCTGCGATCAGCTCTACGCGCGCAACTGGGGCTCCCATCTCCGGGGCCTCCGGTCTTGAAAGAATCCTCGACCGTATCCGATTTTGGCCCTCAGGTGGTCCCGGACCGGCAGGTGCGGCGTCCAGCGACCGGCAGCCCTATTTGTGCAGAAGGAGGGGCCTGACCCTCCGGCTCCCTCCTGCCTTTTCTGTGCCGCGATCAGCTCTACGCGCACAGTCGGGTCTCCCGGTCCTGTCGCCTTGGGTCTGGAAGGAATCCTCGACCGTATGCAATTTTCGCACCCGGCCGGCCGGCGCGCCTGCCCGCTAACGACGGCCCTTTTTGCCCAGAAGGTGGGGCCTGACCCTCCAGCTCTCGCCTGCCCCTTTTGCGTCGCGATGGGCTCTACGCGCGCAGCCGGGGCTCCCGATCCTGGCGCCTTCGGTCTGGAAGGAATCCTCGACCGTATGCAATTTAGCCCCCTGCCGGCCGGCGTGTCGGCCCACAAACGACGGCCCTTTGTGCTCAGAAGAAGAGGCCTGAGCCTCCGGCTCCCTCCTGCCACTTGTGCGCCGCGATCGGCTCTACGCGCGCAGCCGTGGCTCCCGGTCCTGGCGCCTTTTGTCTGGAAGGAATCCTCGACCGTATGCAATTTTTGCCCCCGGCCGGACCGCGCACCGGCCCACAAACGACGGGCATTTTTTCCCAGAAGGAGGGGCCTGACCCTCCGGCTCCATCCTGCCCCTTGTGCGCGGCGATCAACTCTACGTGCGCAGCCAGTGCTCGCGACTCCGGCGCATCCGGTCTTGAAAGAATCCTCGACCGTATCCGATTTTGGCCCTCGGCCAGCCCCGGTCCGCCATGTCAGCGGCCAGCGAACGGCAGCCCTATTTGCCCAGAAGGAGGGGCCTGACCCTCTCATTCTCGCCTGCTATTTGTGCGCCGCGATCGGCTCTTCAAGCGCAGCCGGGGCTCCCGGTCCTGGCGCCTTCGGTCTGGAAGGAATCCTCGACCGAATGCAATTTTAGCCCCCGGCCGGACGGCGCGTAGGCCTGCAAATGACAGCCGTTTCTGCCCAGAAGGAGGGGCCTGACCCTCCGGCTCTCGCCTGCTATTTGTGCGCCGCGATCGGTTCTACGCGCGCAGCCGGGGCTCCCGGTCCTGGCGCCTTCGGTCTGGAAGGAATCCTCGACCGTATGCAATTTTAGCCCCCGACTGGCAGGCGCACCGGCCAGCGAACGACGGCCCTATTTGCCCAGAAGGAGGGGCCTAACCCTCCGATTCTCACCTGCTATTTGTGCGCCGCGATCGGCTCTACGCGCGCAGCCGTGGCTCCCGGTCCGGGAGCCCTCGGTCTGGAAGGAATCCTCGACTGAATTTAATTTTTCCCTCCGGCAGGCCGGCGCGCTGGCCCGCAAACGACGACTCTTTCTGCCCAGAAGGATGGGCCTGACCCTCCGGCTCTCGCCACCTATTTGTGCGCCGCGATCAGTTCTACGCGCGCAGCCGGGGCTCCCGACTCCGGCGCATCCGGTCCTGAAAGAATCCTCGACCGTATCCGATTTTGGCACTCGGCCAGCCCCGGACCGCCATGTCGGCGGCCAGCGAACGGCGGCCCTATTTGCCCAGAAGGGGGGACCTGACCCTCCGGCTCCCGCCTGCCTTTTGTGCGTTGCGATCGGCTCTACGCGCGCAGCCGGGGCTCTTGTTCCTGGCGTCTC
>NW_020926005.1:0-2317 GCF_003984885.1 Neopelma chrysocephalum
ACATCCGCAGGCTCGCTGAGGCACACCCACGGGATGTGGTGATGACTCTCCTGCGCTGTGCCCCAGAGTGTGACAGGTACAGGGCCCAGCTGCCTTGCTGGCTCAGGGATCACCCACCCTTACAACCCATCACCCTGGAGAGCCTGTCCCATGTGGTCTGACAGACAGATGGAGAGTTCCAGGGCCCTCAGACCCCTCCATTTCCCAGCCCTGGCCTGTCAGCCCCTTATCCTGCTGCCACGTGCCCTCCCTGCCCCTCAAGGCACCGTGGCTCTGTCACCTGGGCCCCCACAGCTTCCCAGGCCACAGTGCTGGGGCAGACATCCCCTGACCCAGAGCTCTGGCTCCACAGAGCTGCTGCAATGATGTGGAGCAGCATCGCCTCCTCGGGAACAGCAGTGGAGAAGGTGCTGCCAGTACTGCTCGGAGTGATGGAGGATTGGCCAGTGCACGGAATGTCCACCTCCGATGGCGACAGCAGAGATGTGTTTGCCCTGGCTGTGAGTTTCTAGAAGTGGCCTTTGCTCCTCCCCACATCACCTACCCCACCACTGCATCTCCCTGCCTCAGGCCTTGGGCTGCAAATGTGGCTGAGGGGCAGGTTCAGGGCCACCAGGCCGGCTGCTCCCCCTGCCTCTCCCCTGGCCTCTCCCTCCCACACTCGGGCCCTGACACATGGACATCTCCCACTGAGAGCTGTCTCTGTGTGCTTTGATTGCAGGCAACCCTGGCACTGTGGCCGATCATCCGGGAGCCCAAGTGCCAGGATGCAGTGATGAATTGTGTCCCCCGCCTGCTCGTGGCTCTGCTGTTCCAAGTGTCCATGAGCACAGAGCAGGTGCCAGAAGAGGTGAACACCTTCTGGAGGGGATGCCTGGAGCAACGCCGCCTTCCCACCCAGCCCAACAGGTGCTCCATCCCAGTCCTCTTTCCCTGCCATGCCCTTGGGGCTGGGGCCAGGGCTCCCAGCATGACCTGGCCTTTTTGCTCTGCACACAGGTTTTTGGTACAGACCATCAAGGCCCTGCTCTGCTGTCTGCAGTGGGACAATGAGGTGGTGTCAGTGGAGCGCAAGCGTGGCTGGGACACGCTCCTCTGTGCTGACACCCAGCACTATGCAGTGGGGCTGCTGGCCAGGTGAGACACCCTTGTCCCCACTGCCCCCAGCATCTCTGCCCTGGACACGGGGCACCCCACACAGCCTGCTGGGAGAGCTTTGCCCACCCTGATCAGGCTCCATGGTTCCTTCTTTCCCTCTGGCAGGCAGATGCGCCACGTCTTGATCCCATTCTATTCCCCCATGGCAATCCACCTGCTGGGGCTGCTCAGCACTGAGGACCCTCGTTGGGAGCTGCCTGCCCTGGCCTTCCTTGTCGAGGTGAGCCTGATGGCGAGCGCTGCCTGGCCCGGCTGCCTCCCCCTCTCTGCCCTCTGGCAGCCGCAGCTGCCCGGGACGGTGCCTGTGCCCTGTGCTGCTGCCTGGGCACAGCCCTGGGCGGCTCCGGGCTCCTGCTGCCCGGGCACCCCTTCACTGCTCTCTGCCTTCCAGGTCCTGGACTTTCTGGATGGGAGGAAATTTCGTGACAGGGTCCTGCCCATCCTGTCAAGGAACCTGCGGAGCCAGTGCCCAGAGAGACGTCGCCTGGCTCTCAGAGGCCTCCTGGTGCTTGCTGTGGATCCCTCAATGGTGAGAAGGGGACACCCGGCTGAAGCCACACCGGCAGCCTGGGGCTGGGGAAGGCAGTCTCTTGGGCTTGGCTGGGCTTTGGGAGATGTGGATGCTCCTCCCAGCTCTCCTGCCTCCCTGTGCAGCTGCCCAGACCCTGTGGGACCGGCCTTTGGCCTCTGGGCCCCAGGGCAGCAGCGTGGGGTTGCACCACCAGAGAGCTGTTGGTGGGGCAGCTGTTCAGGGTTTCACAGCACTGTGTTCCACACAGGCCAAAAGCATCTGCAGCCTGTCCCAACACCTCCTGGAGCTGCTGCCTGATGCAGATAGAGACGTGGTCATGATGACCCTCTCTGTCTTTGTGAACATGCTCCGGGACGAAGACAGTCGGGCATTCATCTCCACTGCCCCAAGGCTGGCTGAGGCGCTCCGGCCACTCTTCGACAACGTAAGGCTCTGTGCCCCCCAGCCACGGGCACTGGCTGCTGCCACGAAACTTTGTGCTCTGTGGCTGTTCAGGCCTGTGCCTGTACCTGGTTGGCCTGGAGCATCCAGTGCTGAGGTCTTTTTCTGCTCTTTTTCTCCTCTGCACCCATGTGCAGCTGTCCTCCTTTCGCTTCTTCCAAACCGTGATGGAGATACTGGTGGAAC
>NW_020926006.1:0-3153 GCF_003984885.1 Neopelma chrysocephalum
GTCCTCCCCGCCGAGCCCCCGGCCCCTGGGTGCCTCTGTCCCCCCTCCAGCCCTCCTCTGCCCCCCACCCCGACCTGCTCCATGAAGAGCAGCAGCGACTCGCGGTTGTTCTCCCACTCCTGGGGCAGCTCCGAGGCGTGCGGGAACTTGTCGCAGGAGAGCTCCACGGTGATCTCGAAGCAGTTGGTGTGCAGGTAGCTGAAGTCGTTCATACCTGGGCGGCACAGAGGGTTTCAGGGGGTCCCCGGCCCGCCCCCCACGCCTCCCCCCCCAGACTCCCACTCACTGCCGGCCACCGTGTGCCAGTTGGCCCCGTTGATGACGTTTCCCAGGCGGGCGAAGTCGTCGTAGTGGCAGCGCCGCCGGTCCCCGCTGGCCATGGCCAGGTTGGCGGTGGCGTAGACGGTGGCCAGCCAGCGGAACACGCCGTCGTCGGGCGTGGGGGTGAGCTCCTGCGCCTTCCAGTAGGTGCGGGTCATGTCGAAGGGGTAGGTGACCACCAGCTCCCCCCCGTGCAGGTTGGCGCTCAGCACGAAGGGGAAGCGCTGCATCCACGCGATCACCGCCCGCGTCTCGGGGGCCACCTGCGGGGGGGCTCCGCGTCACGGGGGGGGGGATCGGGGGACACGATCCCGGTGACCCCCTGCCCAGGGGAAACGCTCCCGGTGACCCCCTGCCCAGGGAAACGCTCCCGGTGACCCCCTGCCCAGGGGACATGGTCCCGGTGACCCCCTGCCCGGGTAAAACACTCCCAGTGACCCCCTGCCCGGGGCACAGCGCTGAGACCCCCCCAGTCTGTCCCCAGCACAGCCTCCCCAGGGCGCTGGTGTGGGAGGATGGGGGGGGTTTGGGGGTCTCGCCGTGGCACTGGAGCAGGAGGATGAGGGGGCTCCGGGGGGGCTCGCTGTGGTCGAGGGGATTTCACGGGCTTGGGGCGGCACCGGTGCAGGAGGACGGGCGGGGTTTGGGGGGCTCGCCGTGGCATTGGGGCAGGGGGTCAGGGTGCAGGAGGAAGGGGGTTTCAGGGGGTTCGCCACGGTGTTGGCATGAGGGATTTTGGGGAGTTCACTGCAGTGCCAGCACAGGATGGGGGGATTTCGGGGGGTTCACCACAGTATTGGGGCGGGAGGAAGGGGAGTTTGGGGGGGCATTGGAGGGGGTTCACCATGGCATCAGCACAGGAGGATGGGGGCTTTCGGGGGGCTCACCATGGCATTGGCACAGACTGGGGGGTTTCAGGGGGCCCATCGTGGCACTGGCACAGCCCGGGGGGTCTCAGGGGCTCACCGTGGCGTTGGCCAGGGTGTAGTACTCGGGGATGGGGATGTAGTGGTTGGGGAACTCATGGGGCACCAGGTCGTTGTCCTCGGCGTCCCACAGCGCCGTGTTCAGGTCGGCAAAGTTGTGGTTGAGGTCGATGCCCTCGTAGGTCCAGCGGCCCATGGCCCAGCCCGCCAGCTCCGAGCCCTGCGGGGGCACCGGGATGGGCACTGGGATGGGCACTGGGATGGGCCCCGGGGCGGCCCCGGGGGGTTCCGGCCCCCCGTCCCTACCAGCTCGTAGGCGGTCTCGTATCCATCGGGGTTCATGGAGGGCAGCAGGTGGATCCGGGTGTCCGTGACCAGCTGCACCACGCGGGGGTTGCCCCTCCGGAATTCCCGGCACAGGTATTCCATGAGGTTGAGCAGCAGCTCCCGGCCCAGCACCTCGTTCCCGTGCATCCCGGCCACGTAGCGGAACTCGGGCTCCCCTGCCGGGCACGGGGACGTGGCTGTGGGGGCACGGCCACCCCTGTCCCGCCCTCTGTGCCCTGTGCCAGCCTGGGTGCCCCTGGGACCGACCCTGTCGCCTGCACCGCCCTGGGCATCCCAAATCACCCCGTCCTGGGCATCCCAAATCACCCCGTCCTGCACCCGTCTGGATGTCCCTGCAGACTGTCCCCATCCACCTGCACCATCCTGGGTGTCCCTGTCCTCCCCCGTCCCCATCCTGCACCAGTCTGCGTGTCACAGCACACCCCATCCACCCTGTCCCTGTCCTGTGCCAGCCCGGGCATCCCTGGTGACTGTGCCCATCCCCTGCACCATCCCGGGTGTTCCCAGTGACCCCATCCCCATCCTGGGCATTCCCAGCCACCCCATTCCCCATCCAGCACCATCCCGGGTGTCCCCAGTCGCCCCATCCTGCACCCGACTGCGTGTCCCTGTCCCCTCATGTCCCAAACCCGTGTGTCCCAGTCCCCCCATGTCCCCGCCCCGGGTGTCCCTGTCCCCCCCGCTGTGGCCCCCGTGTCCCACCGAGCTCGTGCTGCCCGGGGTGGTCGGAGATCTCCATGACGTAGAGGCGGCGGCCGCGGGAGCTGTGCCCGATGCTGTACACGCGGGTGATGTCGGGGCACTCCTCGCTCACCCGCTTCATCAGCTGGGGGGGGGGGTGCAGCGGGCTCAGCGGCACTGGGGGGGGGCACAGAGACCCCCCCGCCCCACTGCGGGGTGTCCCCGAGGGGCAGAGACCCTCTGCCCCAAGCTGAGGTGCCCCCCGAGGGACAGAGACCCCTCGCCCCGTCCCGGGGTGCCCTCGTGGGTGCAGAGACCCCCCCCGTCCCCATGCTGGGGTGCCCCTGGGGGCACACAGACCCCCCCGCCCCACACCGGGGTGCCCCCAGGGACACGGAGACCCCCCCACCCCACCCCACCCCACCCCTCCCCTCCAGGGCTGGCACCTTTCTCATCTCCTTGTAGTTGTGGTGTCGGAAATCCAGGTCGGAGGCGGGCGGGGCCGGGCTGTGCCAGGCGTGGGCATCGCTGGGGTCTGGGGAAGCCGGGTGGGCACGGGAGGGGACACGGGGGAGACACGGTCAGAGACCCCGGGGACAGCCCAGCCCCCGACCCTGGGCACGGCCCCGTGCTGGGCACCGGCGGGTCGGGGTATGGGGACCCACCGGGCACCCCCCGGGGCAGGGGGCACCCCCGGGGCACCCCCCCGGTACCCACCGGGGAGGGGGCAGCCCAGCACCTCGGCCCGCAGGCAGATGGTGCCGTTGGGGAACCAGCTCTGGGGGTTGATGCGCAGGAACCGCCCCACCAGGGGCTCGGGCAGCACGTTCAGCACCGGAGTCTCGGGGTCCTTGTTCCCGGGGAACACCTGGGGGGG
>NW_020926006.1:3163-4554 GCF_003984885.1 Neopelma chrysocephalum
ACCCCCTCTCCAGCATGGTTAACCCTCCTGCCATGGTTAACCCAGCAACGTTAACCCCCTCTCCAGCATGGTTAACCCAGCATGGTTAACACCCTCTCTAGCAAGGTTAACCCAGCAACATTAACCCCCTCTCCAACATGGTTAACCCAGCACAGTTAACCCAGCATAGTTAACCCCCTCTCTAGCATGGTTAACCCTCCTGCCATGGTTAACCCAGCATGGTTAATCTGGCATAGTTAATCCCCTCTCCAGCATGGTTAACCCAGCATAGTTAACCTGGCATGGTTAACCCCTTCTCCAGCATGGTTAACCCTCCTGCCATGGTTAACCCAGCATGGTTAACCCCCCAACACAGCACGTTTAACCCCCCCAGCGTGGTTTAAATCCCCCGGCACGGTTAACCCCAGCACACTTAAGCCCCCGGCATGTTTTAATTAACCCTGGCACAGTTAATTAACCCTCCCCTGAGCACCCACCGCCTCCTCGGAGCCGTTCCTGCTCGGCACCCACGTCTGTGAGTCGTTGCTGACCTGCACCTTGTAGGACGTCACCCAGTCGTACCTGGGGTGCGGCAAAAAGGATCAGAAAATCCCCCCCTCGTATTTTCCACCCCTCTAGAACCCCGTCCCCTTACGTCCAGATGGAGTTGAGCCCCTGGGTGACCACGCCGGTGAAGCGGGTCAGGCGCCCGGCGTCCACCCGCAGCCACTGCGCCGCGTCCTCCCGCCCCGCGCACCACCCGCCGTCGAAAGGGTCCCCGTCGTACAGCCCCGACTGCGGGAAAAGGGGCAGAATTAGGGGTACGCCCCCTCTACCCCACCCACCGCACCCCACACGCCCCCCCCGCCCCGTACGGGGCGGGGGGGGGCGTGTGGGGTACGGTGGGTGGGGTTTTGTTACCTGGATTTTGAGGTGGGTGGGGTGTTACCTGGATGTTGAGGCGGCCCCGGTGGGCGCCCAGCCCGGGGCGTTTGTGGCTGGACGCCTGGAGCTGCGCGTCGTCCACCCGCAGGGATTCCAGCCCCAAGGGGGGGCACGCTGAGGGGGGGGGGGGGGGGGGGGGGGGGGGGAATTGGGGTCATACAAGGACCGCCCCACACATCCCGTGTGTGCATCTCCCTCCCCCGTGGACCTACGGGGTTCCTGTGGGGCAGCCGGAGCTTTTGGCTTCTTCTTCTTCCTCACCACTTTCTTCCTCACCACCACTTTCTTCCTCACCACCTTCCTCCTCCTGGCCGCGGGGGCCTTCGTCACCTTTGGGGTCGGGGCTGGGGGGAAAATGGGGGTGGGCGTAGGGATGCCGGGGCAAGGGGGGGCTTGGAGAACACGTGTAGCCCCCTCCCCGTGGGGCAGGGGCACCCCCAGAGCCTGGCACCCCATTGTGAACCCCC
>NW_020926007.1:0-9475 GCF_003984885.1 Neopelma chrysocephalum
GTGATTTATGTATCTTCCTGCCACTACTTTCATTAAGCATTGATACAATAAGCCTTTGCTTCTTCTGCGTTTCTTCTCCAAAGACAGCACTGTTCTGTCTATGATGGCATAAGAAAGTTGTATTTTTGAAAGAACGCTGTATCAAATACCTCCTGAAGGCCCTTTGGATAATAACTGCTGATACCTCCTCTTGTTTTCTCTTAAATGTAGAAGAAATTGGCCTGTGAGATCTTTTAGATGGATTGGCAGCCACAAATTTTTCTTCAATGAGTAATTTAAGTGTATCAAAATCTCCACATTCTCCCAAGACTCGTTTACTGAAAGCAAGCAAGATATCCAAGCAGTGGATCTTATCTCCACTCACTAGAGGGAGGTCCATGGATATGAGCTGGATGTTGTTGGGCTTTGGAATGCGCAAGGGTTCTGCCAGAGCATCTGCAAAGTCGGAAAGAGCAGAATAGTCAATAAACTGTGTTGCCAGAGGATCAAATTTTCCCCAGGTCTCATAAAACATATCAAAGTCATCCTCACAAAGAGGATCTGTGCTTTCTTCAGTGGCAACATTGAAGTTCTCTAAAATGACAGCTATGTACATATTTACAACAATGAGAAATGATATAATGACATAGCTTACAAAATAAAAAATACCAAATGCTCTGTTTTTGCAATTAATTTTATCTTTCTCTTTTAAAACTAAGCTTGGAGCACATGAATCAGATTCACTTAACAAAGGAGCCAGAAGACTATCCCAGCCAGCTGATGTTGTAATTTGGAAGAGACAGAGAATGCTTCCAGAAAAGGTTTGAAAGTTGAAAATGTTATCAATCCCACCTTCCCAGGGAAGACAGGCAAAGTTTGCCATGCCCACAATGGCATAAATGAACATAATTAGGAAAAGCAAAAGGCCAATGTTGACCAGTGCAGGAAGAGACATCAGTAATGCAAAGAGAAGGGTTTGAATTCCTCTCGCTTTTCGAACCAATCTCAGGATTCGGCCAATTCGCACCAAACGAATAGTTCTCAAAAGTGTAGGAGAGAAGAATTTTTCAAAGGCTTCAGAAACTCCAATACCTTTGAAGGGAGAAAGAAAACAACATGTTGTCAAGGCATATTAGTCAAATTGTTGTCTGCTTTGTTATATTCTGTGCTTTAGGTGTCAGAAGTAACACTGACCATATTACACCACTTTCCACACAAATATCATCAGTACTGCACCTGCTTACAGAACAGCTTAGGAAAAGAAAGACAAATATCTTTCAATATTAAAGAGATATCAAGATTATGCATAGTTTGGAAATTGCATCCTCCCAGATTTCTCTAAGCCAGAGGGGTGAAGGTAGGCGTTCATTGCTCAAGTATTTAAAAATACTTTAAATCTGTTCAACTCCTTTGCTGGAAGCTATGGGGATTGCCTCCTGGCTGTCATCTGCTGCTTCTTTACAGGCCTGATAACATGCCAAATGTGAGGCTTTGACTAATGCTTGGTACTTGAAGGAGATCAGAGAAGACCAAGAGGATTCTAAAGAAAATTTGTCTTTTAGCATTTATCCCCCATTACACCCAGTTCTGTGATCCTACTACAGAGTAGTGGTACAGCAGCAATGCAAATGATTACAAACAGAGGAGTTAAGGAGTCATCATTTCCCTGGGTTGCACAGGACAGCAAAGGGTTACTGTGCTTAGGCAGAAAACAGAGAACTCAGTAGTTTTTCTTTCCTGTCCTTTATTCTGTGATATAACCTGAGTTTGAGTGGAAGCACAAACCGAATAAACTGTACAAGAAACTAGAGCTATGTATGACCCTTTGTAGAGGAAATGATCAGCATCTAGTCTTATTTGAAAAGCCAAAAAAACCCAAGCCAGTTTTAATGAGACTTTTCACAGTCACAAACAGTGTTCCAGATTAGGAATGGTTGTGAACAATTACATTTTCCTGAGCTTTCTAAATCAGCAATCAGGATCTACCTTCTTTAAAGGAGGTCCAGGAAAAATTAAATACATCTTTCTCATTTTTCAAGCAAATGTATTTTTAACATGAATTTCCTTTTACTGTGAAAAGAACAGTTACCATGATAACATATAAATCAAAAGCAGTTAGACCAGTTAGACAACATTTAAGTACAGTAATTTAGAGATGATGTTAATTATCTAAATTTCTGCTCTTTTCTTAAATTTCTTTAAGAAAAGTAAAAATTGAAAACTCCATTTACTTTTTAGTACTGTGGAAAAATATAAGGGAAAAAAATACATCCTTTTAGAAGGAATGACTTAGCATACAGTTTGAAAAAGTACAGTGGATCTGGTACTTGTTTATCAAATGTATCTAAGTGGTTACTTCACACTGAAATTTGGCTCAATATTGGTAAGACACATTACCTGATTTAGTGATTGGTACTTACTAACTATTGAAAGGACCACAACACTAAGATCAAATAAGTTCCAGATTCTTTTGAAGAAATGTTGCCTTAAGGCCAGTATTTTCATGACACATTCTGCCGTAAATACAGCCACAAAAAAATAGTTGATTTTATTAAGAACTTCCTTGGTGCCTTCCTTGGTGCCTTCCTCGTTATTTTCTGCCATCATAACAACCATATTTAGGCAGATGAAAATCAGAATGATGATGTCAAATGCTTTGTGCATTACGATATCAAACAGCAATCCCAGGAATGCATTCTGTGGAGAGAACAAGAAATGCTTGATGCTACTTCTAGGACTCAGCCTCCATTCAAATATTAATCAGTAATTTGTGCTTAGAAAGAGAACTTGAGATAATGAAGAATTTGGAGGTGATTTCTTTTATTCATTCTCACCTGCAATAATCCAATCTAGTGGCAGAAGCAATGTCATGCAACTTAAGTAACCAAGGTCATGGTAGGAATATCACTTAATATGAACCTTTATAAACAGGTTGCACATTTGAATAGGTCACAAATAGGATATAAACTTCCCTAATTAATGCCCACAAAGTTGTGTTAGATGGAATTTAGGAAGAGAGATAAAAATGTAAATACTACATTGAATGAGGAAGATGATGGGCTCTAAGGCAAAGTTTATTTCCCTGTGCCTGGGCTACTGAGTTCAAATATGGTCACCATCGTGGTATCTTCTGCCACGTTCTACTTAAGATGGTCTCACCGATGGTCTTGGGATGGGTTTTTGAGGTTTCTTGGATCCAAGTTTTTTTAGGGCATTATAGTACTTTTTCTGTTCCTCAGTCAAAAATAGATCTTTTCCACCTAAGTAAAGGGAAAGAATATTGTTGTTTAGCTGAAGTTTAAGCAGTTCCCTAAATACCAGTAACTTTCTGTAAAAAAGAGTAAGTTACAGCTGTCCTGAGTGAGACCTAATAGAGAGCACAGAGACAAACTGTGTCTTCACCATTTCTCCTTTTCCCCTTCATCTTTGAACAGATGTACTGGAAAGAGCTGATCTGGGTCTGATCATGACAGTCTAGTCTAGGCAGTGTTCCCAAGTCAGTTCCCTCGAAAGCCTTTCTGAAGCTTTAAAAATCTATTTCATATTTTAAAAATTACATACGATTCATCAAGAAGGGAGATACTTTCTATTTTTGGGGAAGGTAAAGCAGAAATGTATGGCTGGACTAGCAGGTAAATGGAGGATGATGGGACCCAGTTCTACAGGGGGTTCCTGACAATGAATTTTTCATTCCCATCTACACCCCCTGTATTACTTATCCCCATCTACACCCTCTGTAGTACTTATCCCCATCTACACCCTCTGTAGTACTTAGCAATCCCTTTGAACCCAGGATTCAGAAGCCACTCATCAATCATAAAAGGGACAAGGAAAACCGCCTTTCTTTATTGGACATGGTGGGGGGAACCTAATTATCAAACATGAGGAAAAGGCTGAGGTATTTAACATCTTCTTTACCTCAGTTTTCAACAGTAAGACAGGTTGTCCTAAGGACAGCTGGCTTCTGGAGCTTGTAGAGAGAGATAAGAAGCTGAATAGCCCCCCTGTAATCCAGGAGGAAACAGTTTGCGACCTGCTGAGCCACTTGGATCCTCACAGGTCTATGGAACCAGATGGGATCCATCCTAGGGGGATGAGGGATCTGGCAGAAGAGCTGGCCAAGCTGCTCTCCATCATTTACCAACAGTCCTGGCTCACTGGGGAGGTCCCAGATGATTGGAAGTTGGTGAATGTCACGCCCATCCACAAAAAGGGTTGGAAGGAGGACCCGGGAAACTACAGGCCTGTCAGCCTGACCTCAGTGCCTGGCAGGGTTGTGGAGCAGATCATCCTCAGTGCAATCACACAGCACCTACAGGATGGACAAGGGATCAGACCCAGCCAACACGGGTTTAGGAAGGGCAGGTCCTGTCTGACCAACCTGATCTCCTTTTATGACCAGGTGACCCTCCTGGTGGATGAGGGGAAGGCTGTGGATGTGTCTACCTGGACTTCAGCAAAGCCTTGGACACCGTCTCCCATAACATTCTCCTGAAAAAGCTGCAGCCCACGGCTTGGACAGGGGCACCCTATCCTGGGTTAGGAACTGGTTGGAGGGCTGGTCCCAAAGTGGTGGTGAACGGGGCTGCATCCAGTTGGGATCTGGTCACTAGTGGTGTCCCCAGGGATCAGTGTTGGGCCCAGTTCTGTTTAATATCTTTATTGATGGTTTAGATGAGGAGATTGAGTCCACCGTCAGCAAATTTGCAATGACACTAAGTTGGGGGGGAGTGTCTATCAGCTGGAAGGCAGGAGGGCTCTGCAGAGGGACCTGGACAAGCTGGATCCATGGGCTGATTCCAATGGGATGAGGTTCAACAAGGCCAAGTGCTGGGTCCTGCACTTTGGTCACAACAAACCCCTCCAGTGCTACAGACTGGGCACAGAGTGGCTGGAGAGCAGCCAGGCAGAAAAGGACCTGGGAGTTTGGATTGACAAGAAGCTGAACATGAGCCAGCAGTGTGCCCAGGTGGCCAAGAAGGCCAATGGCATCCTGGCCTGGATCAGGAACAGTGTGGCCAACAGGTCCAGGGAAGTGATTCTTGCCCTGGACTCAGCACTGGTGAGGCCACACCTGGAGTGCTGTGTCCAGTTCTGGGCCCCTCAGCTCAGGAAGGACATGGAGGGGCTGGAGCAGGTCCAGAGAAGAGCAACGAGGCTGGTGAAGGGACTCGAGCACAAGTCCTATGAGGAGAGGCTGAGGGAACCTGGAGAAGAGGAGGCTCAGGGGAGACCTCATCACTCTCTACAACTCCCTGACAGGAGGCTGTAGCCAGCTGGGGGTTGGTCTCTTCTCCCAGGCAACTATCAGTAAGACAAGAGGGCAGATCTGGAGTTCTGCCAGGGGAGGTTTAGGTTGGATATTAGGAAGAAATTCTTTACAGAGAGGGTAATCAGGCATTCAAATGGGCTGCCCAGGGAGGGGGTGGGTTCCCCATCATGGAGGTTTTTAGGATGAGACTGGATGTGGCATCAGTGCCATGGTCTGGTAACCACGGCGGTGTTGGATCAAGGGTTGAACTTGATGATCTCAGAGGTCTTTTCCAACCCATCTGATTCTATGATTCTATGATTCTACTCTATGATACAGGTAAATTGCTAAAAGCAATTGAGGAGAAGAGGAGTCTTGTTTCCAAAACATGGTTTAAAATGTTATTGCTTTAAATTTATCCAGTTAAACAGTTCTTTCAAAATATTAGACATTTACATGTCAAACCAGCATTCATTTAAATTGGGATTACAGGAGATCCTGAGTTAGCTCAAGTAGTACTTATCTTTTTCCTTTGTTGGTTGAAATTGTTGATGACCACTCCAATAAAAAGGTTCAGCATGAAGAAAGATCCAAAAATAATGAAAACCACAAAGTATATGTACATATATAAGCTTGCTTCAAACTTTGGCTGTTCATTGATCTGTTAAAAAAAAGTCAAACCAGAAAAATAATATGGGTAAAAAGGAGATAATCACAGCTTTACCATTTCCAATTTATAATAGGAAATCTTTTTATTGTCACAGGGGATAAATTATTTCCACGCATTTACATCTTTACCTGCATGTACAGATAGAACCACTCTTTTTCTATCTTGCTACTGATTGTAAAGATAGTGACAAACAGAGCTATAGAGCCCAATGCAGCTTTAGCAAATTTTTAAGTAATAAAGAACCAGTTCCAATCAGAAGGGATCCTGTGAATGCCCTGATTAAAAACAACAACTCTCACTAAACATAATGCTGACCAGCCATCCTCTGGAATGCTGTCCCAGACAAGAGGCAATTCTAAAGCCCCAGCTCACTAAGATCAGCCCCACAAGGAACAATCATGTTAATCAGCAGCTATTTCACTGCAGTCAAGAGCACAGAGACTGAAGGAGTGAGAAAAAAGATAAATTCAATTAAACACAGAGAAGTTAAAACACACTGTCCTGGTAAGAGAGTGAGGAACAGCACATGCAAAGGGGGAAGAAATAGTGAGGGTGTCAAATGTAGGGAAGAAAAACTCCTGAAATAACTGCTCTAGCTGCATGCTGTTTCCATGCTCCTGTACACGCTCAAAAAGGAAGAAAATTTGCACAGTCCCTCCAAGAGCTTCTGTATTCTGTTTCCAAAAGAGACTTGCACAAAGCTTGCAACTTCTTCCCCTCTGCATTCCTGCCATAGCAGGCTTCTGTGTGGTGTCACTCTACTTGGACCAGTTTCTTTTGTCTAAGTTCCAGATATTTGGTACTCCAAGGATTGTTGTTTCACTGTGTTGTTTGATGCCTTCAACCACTTGTATTTTTGATTTGATATTGCAAACAAAGATGAAAAAGTAATTACATGGATGGAAAAGGGAAGAAGAAAAGGGAAAAGAACTAAATTGTCATTTTAGTGACATACCTGACGTGAATCCACCGCTGCATACATAATATCCATCCAACCTTTAAAAGTTGCCTGAAAAAAATGCATTATTAAGCTTGTTATAGCTAAGAAAACAATCAGGTATAGCTAATATAAATGTATTGATAGTTGCGGAAAATAAGCAGTATGCTATAAAAAATGTGTATCACTTCTAAAGATCTGCTTGGATGTATCATTGGAGTTTAGTAAAAAGAAAAAAAATATTTCCTGAAAAGAAAAAAAAAAGTATGACGTGAAATTTGTGTTAGTGTTAACTCTCATTAAATTCAAAATTTTTGAAAAAATAATCAGTAAAATTTTCAGCTTAACTTACAAATATAATGTAAAAGGACAAAAACAATTTCTAAGAAAACAGCAAACAATTCCTTCCTGCAACTTTTAGCAACTCTGTAGAATCACAGAATACTTTGGAGGATCCAGGGCAAAGAACTTCGTCTAAAAAAGAGACAGGGATAACAGCCAATTTAAAAATTGCCTTTCCTTCCTTTGTTGTCATGTTAGGGAGCTCAATAAATTAGTATCCCAATCCTTCATGACTTCTACAGGAAAAGAAAATATAAAGAAACTGTGCCCTGATTTTTTTTCTCATCCACTCTCAACTAGAGAAAATGAGAATATTTTTAATTGAGTAACCTGCAGACTATTTCAGGTTTAGAGTGTTAATCAAAATTAAAACAACATTGAAAAGCCATGAAACAGAGTTCTTGATTTTAATGCAAGGTTGCATATGCTCAAGTGTTCTTTAGGAGGAACTGAGCAGGGCACCAACGAGGAAAATATATATGGAAGCTAAAAAATATCCCCAATTTCAGTGGGATAAACAGAAGCATAGTGGTGTCCCATGGTTGGGCTGCTCAACCCATTTCCTTGAAGCAAACAAAACTGAGAATGTTTTTATAGAACTCACCACTTGGAGCAGAGCCAAGTATCCCATCCCAACATTATCAAAGTTTACAGGATAATTTGTCCAATTTCCACCATAAGAGTCACAATCACTTTTGTTATTAATGGCACTGATATCTCCTTCCTGGAGTATGCATTTTGAAAATCTTTTCCCAAGCCATTTTACTCCTAGAATATTAAATAGGAACCAAATGACAACACAGACGAGCAGAACATTGAAGATTGAGGGGATAGCTCCAAGGAGTGCATCAACAACAACCTGAACAAAATGAATGAAAATAATAGTGAATTTTATGTTGTCATTTTCAAAAAAATCTTCAAATGCAACCATTACAAAATATTCCCACCAACCCCCAATATCTTTACCTTTATCCCTTCAAATCTTGACAAAGCTCGTAGAGGCCTCAATGCTTTGAGAGTCCTGAGAGATTTCAGGCCACTTCCAGAGGAACAAAGTGATACATCTTTGGGATCATGACTTAGTCCCCAGGAAACAAATGACAGCTGTGTTCATAGAATTGGAACTGGGATTATTAAATGGTAAACAAATTTTCCCTTGTTTGTGTTAGCAAACAATCATTACCTGAATGGTGCAATATCTTTGATCAGTAAGTCAAATTAAGAAAATACACATTAAATTCAAAGTTATTGTAATTTTACTTCATTCATTTCTAATATATTTTAAGAAAAACTAAAGTCATGGTACATATTCTTTATAACTAGCCATAATATTAGACCTTCCTGTTGAAATTTCCTACTACTTCACAACTTTCAATGCTGACTATTCTGAAGCCATCAAACAACTACTCTGATGTTACCATCAGTCATCTCTTTACATGTCCTTTTCTTTAAATACTTAAGTTCAGAATCTTCTCAGTGATATGTTGACAAGCATAGATGTTTCATTTTTATATGGCAAGATTATAATAATCAATATTGTCTGAATTCATAAGAAATATGTAGGAATTGAATACTGCACTTATCTCACTATTGGTGTTTTCAGCATGTCTCTTTATAGATATGCAAAGGACTGCTGGGATTTCTCTTTTGCAAAGCAAAAAGTACTTTCCTACATCTTTAACATTCTGGTAAATGATTTTTCCAACAATACTTTTCAACTCCCTTTACTATCTAAGTTTCTTGCCCTTCAAGGAAGCAACTCTACCTTTTTTCTGTTTCTAAATGCCAAAATCACAGAATCATAGAATGGTTTGGGTTGGAAGGGACCTTTAAGATCATCTAGTCCAGAAATGCCAGTAGCTTCTCATTTTTCTATAGTTTTAAGTAATTTATTTTAGTTTTGTTTCTGATCACTAATTGAAATCCTTCTCTCCACTGGAAATGGTTTTTAGAGCCATCATGGTCCTCAATGACCGTGATACCTAATAGAATTTTCTTAAGCAACTTCTAGTTATTGCTGAAAATTTCAATTTGAATTTGTCCTAAAGTCTGTTTGGAATGCAGATTTTTCACCATTTGGGAACTGTCTATCACACTTGTAGTTATCCATAATTAGAAATTATGTGTAGTTATTCAGACAGAAAATGTCAAAAATCAAAATGTTATGACAAGCTGAATATAATACTTACACACACAAGGACAAAGTCAAGCAAACACCAGGAATTTGTGAAGTAACTGTGCAATCCATAAGCTACCCATTTCAGAAGCATCTCCATCAAAAAGATGTAGCTAAATA
>NW_020926008.1:0-6653 GCF_003984885.1 Neopelma chrysocephalum
GGACAGGCCTGCTGGGAATGCTGCAGGGCACGGAGGGGAGCAGCTTTCCTGGGAATGACTCTCCCAGTCCGGCTGGAGCTCCCAGAGAGCTGCTCACACACACGTGGGGCTGCTCTGGGGTCATTCCAGCCAGGCAGGAGGAGCCCTGATTTCCATCACCTCGGACACACTTGGCCTTTCCCCCGAGTGCCCCCGAGCAGGGGGAGGGCAGAGGTACCGGGAATTCCAGTGCAGAACATGGAATCAAAGCTTTTCCTTCTTCACAAACTGCTCGGCGTTGGAATTTGGCCACCCCAAAGGCCAGATGTGCCCCTGCGAGTTGGCACTCGGGTTTCCTCAGCTGGTCTTTTCTCTCTTCCTACACCCTGCCTAAAACAAGCCCCTAAAATAAGCTCAGTTTATCCACACCGGCTGCCGTTTTCGGGAGCGACCACAGCGTGTCCCCACAGAGCCGTGCTTCCATCCCCTTCCTCCTTCCAGCGGGAATCCATCCAACTGGGAGCTCATCTGCATGCCCGTAAATATCCCCCTCCCTCCCTCCAGCGCTGCTCCAGCCCCGGCTTCCATGGGCAGAGCTGGCAGGAGAACGATGCCGACCTTCAGTCGTGCCCAGTGCTCTCGGGTCAGGCCTGGAGAGTCATTAAAAAAAAATAACAAAACCCAACAAACCAACCGGCCAAGAAAACCCAACAACGTGGAAAGGTCGGAATTCAAGGCCTGCTGCTCATTGCTAAGAAATAACACCGGGAGCCTTCCTCGTTTGCATAAAGCCTTTCACTGAGACCTGAAATGTCCCAAAAAATGGGTGTTGTGCCCTGTTGGGTGTCACTGAAGGGTGGGAGGGAGAAGCCTCCCTGACCTCGCTGGGTGCACATCTGAGAGCACCTCAACTTGTGGAGAAATTGGGGTTTCTGGAGAAGCCAAACCTTCACAGCCCCCTCAGGTGAGACCCCCCTGCAGAGCTGCTCCAGCCCTGGGGAACAGCCCAGCAAGGACATGGAGCTGCTGGAGAGAGTCCAGAGGAGGCCCCAAGAGGATCCCAGGGCTGGAGCAGCTCTGCTGGGAGGAAAGGCTGGGAGAGCTGGAATTGTTCAGCCTGGAGAGGAGAAGCTTTGGGGTGACCTGATTGTGGCCTTGCAGGGCCTGAAGGGGCTCCAGGAAAGATGGAGAGAGACTATTTCCAAGGGCTGGAGTGACAGGATAAGGAGGAATGGCTTCAAGCTGCCAGAGGGCAGGGATAGATGGGATATTGGGAAGAAATAGGGTGGTGAGGGACTGGAATGGAATTGCCAGAGAAGCTGTGGCTGCCCCTGGATCCCTGGAAGTGTCCAAGGCCAGGTTGGATGGGGCTTGGAGCAACCTGGGCTGGTGGAAGGTGTCCCTGCCCATGGCAGGGGGTGGCACTGGATGATTTTTAAGGTCCCTTCCAACCCAAACCATTCCATGATTCCACCTGATTGTGGCCTTCCAGGGCCTGAAGGAGCTCCAAGAAAGATGGAGAGAGACTATTTCCAAGGGGTGGAATGACAGGGCAAGGGGGAATGGCTTCAAAGTGACAAAAATCAGGGTGAGATGGGATACTGGGAAGGAATTCCTGGCTGGGAGGGTGGGGAGGCCCTGGCCCAGGTTTCCCAGAGAAGCTGTGGCTGCCTCTGGATCCCTGGAAGTGTCCAAGGCCAGGTTGGACGGGGCTTGGAGCAACCTGGGCTGGTGGAAGGTGTCCCTGCCCATGGCAGGGGGTGGCACTGGATGGGCTTTAAGTTCCCTTCCGACCCAAACCGTTCCATGATTCTGTGTCTGCACGACCAGTCATGGAAGCAGCAGCAGCAGCACCTCTGGAACAGCAGAGTTTGCCAGGAGGTATCTGGAATGTGGCCTGTGACACTTTAATCTCCCTCCCTTGTCCTTTCAAACACAGGGTGTCCCTGCAAAAGCTGGGCCCTGGAGGTGCCACAGGTCCTCTCACTCCCTGTCCCCAGCCAGGCGTGCCAGTCACTGCCACCCAAGGGTGGGGGCCAAATAAGGCCCACATTGTCCTCACTAAATGGACAGAACGTGAGGGGAACAGGGAAAGAAAGACCTGCAGGGCTCTGATTTCACAGATCAGAGCTGCAGAGGCCACGGGATAGAGACCCCTGGCCAGACTGGCCACTGGGAGAAAGGGAAATTAGGGGGCAAAGGGGAAAAAATTGCAGGATTCCTTCAGGACCAAGAGCTGGAGCAACCACTTGGGAAGGGGGAAGATACTTCTGCCTTAAATATGAAGTCTTTCAGGAAGCCCTCAGACAGGAAAGCCCTGCCAGAGGGAGATGGAGGGGCTCAGCCTGGAGCAAAGGAGGCTCAGGGGGGACCTTGTGGCTCTGCAACCCCCTGACAGGAGGGGGGAGCCGGGGGGGGTCGGGCTCTGCTCCCAGGGAACAAGGGACAGGAGGAGAGGGAACGGCCTCCAGCTGTGCCAGGGGAGGCTCAGGTTGGCCAGGAGGAGGAATTTGCTGCTGGAAAGGGTGGTGAGGCCTTGGCAGGGGCTGCCCAGGGAGGTTTGGAGTGCCCAGCCCTGGAGGTGTCCCAGGAAGGCCTGGCCATGGCACTCAGTGCTCTGGGCTGGGGGACAAGGTGGGGATGGGGCACAGGGGGGATCCATGAGCTGGGAGGGCTTTTCCAACCTCAGGGATTCTGGGATTTTGATAGAAATGGCATTTTGACCGTTGCTTATGGATCTTCACAATCCTTGTCCATCCTTCCTCTCCCAGTCATTGAGCAAGTGTACAGGGAAGGCCAAACTCACCAACTGCCTGGTTTGAACAATAAGAATCTGTAGGAAAGGTGGGATGGGGAGCACTTACTCCTCTTCAACACCTTCCTCTGGCAGTGCCTTCTCCATGAGCCTCACTGGGGACTCCCTCACAGATCTGCCTGTTCCTGCTTTGCTCCGGTCAGTCCAGCAGAGTTTGTTGAGGTTCATTCCCAGGCTCCGGGAAGTCAGGCAGGTGGAGGGATTGGAGACTGAGCCCTGTGTCCTCCACATCAAGGCTGAGCCCTTGAACCAGAGGCAATCAGAGAATCTTCTGAGTTGGGAGGGACCCCCAAGGATCACCCAGTCCAAGCCCTGGCCCTGCCCAGGACACCCCAACACTCCCCCCTGTCCCTCAGAGCATTGTCCAAACCCTCCTGGAGCTCTGGCAGCCTTGGGGCCGTGCCCACTGCCCTGGGGAGCCTGGTCAGTGCCCAACCACCCTCTGGGGGAAGAACCTTGTCCTGAGATCCACCCTGAGCCTGCCCTGTCCCAGCTCCAGCCCTTCCCTGGGTCCTGTCCCTGCTCCCAGAGGTCGGAGCTGCCCCTCGGGAGGAGCCGCAACCAAACCCTGGGGGAGCTCCTTGGAATGGGGCCAGCGAGGAGCTGAGGGTCCTGGGGCTCTGTTTCACCTCTACTTTTCTTCCATCCCCTTGATTTTTGTCCCCTTCAGGGAGAGATGCCTCGCACCCCCTTTTTTACAGCCTCTGGTACCCCAGACTTTAGGAAGCAGCAGAGCCAATCTCCCTGAGCCCGGAGCGACTTCAGCCAAGGGAGCTGAGCTCTGCCCTGCAGCTCGGGGAAGAAAAAGGTCAGGCCAGCTTGTGGCTTGTGATAACACTCCCAAACCTCCCTCCCGGGCCATGACCCCTCTCTCTGGGCACGGGGAATGCGAGTGACCTCCAGGACTGCCCGGCTGTGCCACGGAATGCAAGCTGACTTTCAGGAATGACTCCTTGCCAGAAGCTTCTCTGCGTGAGGCTGCCGCTGATTGCTGGGCCTCGACCACAGGATTACACTTGTCAACCAGAAAGTATTTTTACCACACGTGCCTTTCTCTGCACTCGCTGACCTGCCAGAGGGCCCTCACCTCTGTCCTTCGGGGCCTGGCCCCGTGGACAACATTCCCACCACGTCCCATCCCTGTCTCTGGTGGAGCAGGACCGGCTGCCCACCCCTGGGGCAGGTTTGGGAGGAGGGTGCCCCAGGTCTTGCTGGTCTCTCCAGGCAGCTCTCAGGCAGCCAGGACACCTTTGGCAGGAGCTCAGGGTGGCACTGAGCTCCCCACAGTCGCTTGGGTGGCTGCTGGAGGTGGAAGTGGAGATCCCACAGTGTGGAGGGTGAGACGTCCCATCAGAAATCCAGAGAATAAACAAGCACAGGGGGTGGTGGGGAACTCCCAGGAAGGACAGGCACAGGGATTGGGGCACACGAGGGCCACCTGTGGGGGTCAGAGAGCCAAGGACACCCAACCCCGTTGTGACTGACTCCACAATTGCAGCGGGGGCAATTCGGGTGGGAGGGCACCTCAGGGGCTCAAACATGGCCAGTTAAAGGGTGTTCCTGGGGCTCAGGAGTCAAGAGTGAGGATGAATCTTCAGCCTGACTGGAATGGGGCAGGGATGTGTGGGAGAAGTGCCATACCCATGGATTCCATCCCACAGGAACATGGGTGGGATGCTGTGATCCTTCACCCGGCACAGCCAGGGATACCTGGGTTTGTTCATCCTGCTCTGGAATCACTGTTAGAATGATCTCCCCTGGCTGAAAGCAGGTGGTTTCATGGCTCTGGGACTTCTCCCCTCTCCAATCTCACCTGGGCAGCATCAACACCCCCCCCAGAACTCCCAGCTCCAACTTTTCCCCCCCTCCCACTGCTAATTCCTGCCTGGTTGCTTAGGGCTGTTCATTCCCGTAGTGAATTAAAGTAAAAATGTCTTCTCAGAAGTAGAATCGTGACATTTAGTTTAATTCAGTGCTTCAAACATTCTCTGGGAGTGTCTGGCTCACCAAAATCACCTTTATCTCGCCTACAACTTGTAATTTCTCGGGGTCCTGGGCAGCCTGGCTTCCTCAGCCTGCAGGTCATGATGTTCTTTTTGGCTTTTTTTGACTTGCACATGGTGTGGATGAGGCCTCTTTACACCCTGACGCTCAGGGGTGGTTTCTTAAAGAGTTCTTGGTGTATCAACTAAGAAATTGCTCTTGTGGAACTATTGTATTTCCTTCCTTTTTTTTTTTTGGTTTGTTTTTGGCTTAATGGCTTGGCTGTTAAACCAATACAACTTCTTCCTGCATTTAATAATCCACTAATTGCCCAGAGAGGTTGTGGGGCCCCACAACCTGGAATGGGACAAATCCCTGCAATTGTCCAATTCCAGGTTGGATGGGGCTTGGAGCAACCTGGGCTAGTGGAAGGTGTCCCTGGATGATCTTCGAGGTCCCTTCCAACCCAAAACTTCTTCAGAGAGACCAGGGGGATGTTTTAAGGAGGAAAAAGAAAAGCAATGGCACAAGAGAGATTCCAGCTCTTTTAATACCACTCAGTTCTCCAGGTTTAACTGGACAAACAACCCCTTCACCCCCAGACTTATTGTACCCCTTCCAATAGACCGGGTTAACGTGGTCAGAAATTGAACTTTAGTTATTTCAGCTCCTGAGTTTAGTTAATACAGGTCCTGAGTTTAGTTAATACAGCTCCTGGTTTTGTGCTTCCACAGGGAAAAAGGGGCAGGAATGAGTCGCTGGTGGTTGGGGTGACTGGTTGGTTTGACCATCAAACACAAACAGACACCAGGAGACACAGGGATGAGTTTAAGACCCCTGATTGTGCCTGACAAATTCCAAACCCTCAGCAGATTTGCCGTTGCCCTTCTTAGAAATGTGGTTTCACATTTTTCTCCCCAGGCTGGGAGGGGGAAAAAAAAATAATTAAAAAAAAAAGAAGGGTTTTTCCACTCTCCCATCTTGTAAAAGCGACTCCACGTCTTCGCTCCCACAGGTGAATTGAACCTCCAGGCGAACACCAGCCATGGAAAACTCCACCTCCAAAGGTGAGTGTTTTGGAAAGTTAGGAGAGTGTGAAAAATAGGGGCCATAATGGAAACTATTCCTGCAGTAGTAGGCAAATGATTATATTCCCATCTTGGATTCCTCCTCCACTGCGTTTTGTGTTTCGAGCCAACCCTGCAAAGTGCACCGAAGGCAAACAAAGCCAACAGTGAGCTGCCCAAAATTCAATGTTGTCCCACGAAACATAGTTGAGGTGAAGGAAATTATGCGGGATGGAAGCTGAGGTTAAGTGAACACAAAGGCAAAGGAATTTGGGCGCTTCGGGGGATGTGCAGGAAATATCTTTGCCTTCGCATCTGGTACGAATTGGAGATGAAAGCGCCAGCCCTGGGCCAAAACGGTGGTTGGGCAAAACATTCCCATTGTCTTCGAAAACTAAATATTGTTTCTCGAGGATTTGTGTTTGTGTAGCTTCAAGCTATTCCATAGGGGACTCTGGGGAGTGCCAGTGTTGAGGTAAAATTATCCTGCTGTCTCAGGCAAAGCTGGAGGGTTGGAAAGGGAAGCTCCAGGACCTCTGAGCCAAGGTTCCCAATGAGGCTCATGGAGAAGGCACTGCCAGAGGAAGGTGTTGAAGAGGAGTAAGTGCTCCCCATCCCACCTTTCCTACAGATTCTCCTTGTTTAAACCAGGCAGTTGGTGAGTTTGGCCTTCCCTGTACACTCGTTCAATGACTGGGAGAGGGAGGATGGACAAGGATTGTGAAGATCTGTAAGCAACGGCCAAAATACCATTTCTATCAGAATCCCAGGATCCCTGAGGTTGGAAAAGCCCTCCCAGCCCATGGATC
>NW_020926008.1:9653-17271 GCF_003984885.1 Neopelma chrysocephalum
CAGAACCCAGGAAGCACCAATATTGGGATCTTTGAAGACATTTCCCTCGCCATGATACAGGATGATCCAGGTGTGGATCCATTAAAAGGGACACCTCAAAACAAGGGAATTCTTTGAGTGACTTTCTTGATGGTCCCATGTCATGTGGTGTGGGCTGAGCTCTGCCCTTTTTAGTTCCTGGGCATTCTCTGTCCACCAAATCCCAGAATCCCTGAGGTTGGAAAAGCCCTCCCAGCCCATGGATCCCCCCTGTGCCCCATCCCCTCCTTGTCCCCCAGCCCAGAGCACTGAGTGCCACGGCCAGGCCTTCCTGGGACACCTCCAGGGCTGGGCACTCCAAACCTCCCTGGGCAGCCCCTGCCAAGGCCTCACCACCCTTTCCAGCAGGAAATTCCTCCTCCTGGCCAACCTGAGCCTCCCCTGGCACAGCTGGAGGCTGTTCCCTCTCCTCCTGTCCCTTGTTCCCTGGGAGCAGAGCCCGACCCCCCCCGGCTCCCCCCTCCTGTCAGGGGGTTGCAGAGCCAGAAGGTCCCCCCTGAGCCTCCTTTTCTCCAGGCTGAGCCCCCCCAGCTCCCTCAGCCCCTTCTGCTGCTCCAGCCCCTTCCCCAGCTCCGTTCCCTTCCCTGCACACGCTCCAGCCCCTCCATGTCTCCCTTCCATGAGGTTCCAGACCTGGACACAGCCCTGGAGATGTGACCTCACCACAGAGGGGCAATCCCTACCCTGACCCTGTGGCCACAGAAATTGTCCCCAACCCGCATTTGACCTCTCAGGTCCGTGGCAAAAAACAGGCCCAAAAGCAGGTGAAGTCTCCAAAAAAAAAAAAAAAAATAATACTGGTGGCGAGTGAGATTTCCAAGCAAAGTGGATTAAAAATCCAAGGGAATCTTTAAACCAAATATTGGCTTTTGTAGAACAACAAAACCAGGGTCGTGTTTCCACTCAGCCATAAAAGCTGCTGCGGTTGTGTAATCGTGTTGAGTTGTGGCCTTAGGAGGAGTTATAAAGCAGCTGCAGCAAATTAACTTTTCAAAAGTCATTATGGATTGGATGGAATCTAGAAAATTCCCCCATGTTAGTTTTGGGTTGTTTTTTTTTTAATAGAACTGTAAAATGCACAACCCTGGCTGAGGTTTCATCTCGAGCCTCTCCCCCTGAGCAGGCCCAAACATGGAGACTGGGAATGGAAATGCAAAACCAGCAGCTCCCCTAAAAACAGACACCCCCCACAAAAATGGGTGGGCATCTTTTTTCCTCCCTAAGGACCTGATCCATATCCCACAGAGTGCAGGCAAGGGGATTCCACTAGAAGGGCCTGGTAAGACCCTAAAGGCATAAACGGGGTGATCCCAAATGCTTCCTGCAAATCCAGATCCAGAGAAGGGGGTGGACAGCACCAGAAGGAAACCCCTGGAATGGCTGGGGGAAAATTCTGGATTCTGCAGGATGCTGTGAATGGGAAGTCAGTGATTTTCAGGTTAAAAGGCAGCCCCTGATCTCCTGAGCTCCAGCAAGTTCAGCCAGAGCAACACCCTCTGCCTTCACCTGGTAAGAGGCACCTTGACTTCCTAGGCAACCTCATCCAAAGGGTAATTTGGGAAGAACAGACCAGCTTGAGGCTGTTGAGCCCAGGGAATAACAGGCAGAGGGTCCAGATGAGAGAAGGAAAGGAATCCAACAGGGTGTGAAGTAAAACAAGAGGAGACTTTGGCGTCACGGTCGCCACCAGTCACATTTGGCCTCCAAAAATTTGTCCTTTGGGAGATGAAGAGGCTGGAAAAGTCCTGGCCTGAGCTGTGAGAAAACCACAGGGTAAGAGCCAGACACATGTGGGGTAGAGGGAGGAGGAAAGAGGAGGGAAGAGCATCTCGTCGTGATGCTTGGAATGAAATCTGTCCTGCAACTGTTTTAGGAGAAATCCTTTCCTCCTTAACCCATGAAAGCTCTTGAATTGGACCTTAGGGAAGCAAGTCACTAGAACAGCATTGGCTTGGAGGGTTTTGTGTGTTCTCCTGCCCAGGGAGGGGTCTGGAGGGTCCAGACCTGTCACTGGACTCGTGTCTGACACAATGGGAAGCACTGGAGAAACTGGAGTTCCAGGTTCCTGTGAGACTCCGAGCACTGGGGTTCAGGTTGGGTCTAATGGAAGGAGGAAAAGGATTTCCATGTTCAACCTGGAGAGGAAAAGGCTCCAGGGAGACCTCAGAGCCCCTTGCAGGGCCTAAAGGGGCTTCAGGAGAGCTGGAGAGGAACTTTGGACAAGGGAGGGAGGGACAGGACAAGGGGGAATGGCTTCCCACTGCCAGAGGGCAGGGTTAGATGGGATATTGGGAAGGAATTCCTGGCTGGGAGGGTGGGGAGGCCCTGGCCCAGGTTGGGCAGAGAAGCTGTGGCTGCCCCTGGATCCCTGGAAGTGTCCAAGGCCAGGTTGGAGCAACCTGGGCTGGTGGAAGGTGTCCCTGCCCATGGCAGGGGGTTGGAACTGGATGATTTTTAAGTTTTCTCCCAACCCAAACCATTCCATGATTCCATGTTTGCCCTGGCTGAGTATTTAGGAACAAACCTGAATTAACAACACCTGCAGTACCCTCAGAACAAGGCATCCAGCATTCCCATGTCTATCCAGAACCAACCAGAGCCCCAAATCTGCAGGGTCTGGCCCGTTATAACACCAGGATGTGCCACTGGCAGTGTTTCAAACCTCAAAGTGTTTTCTCCCCATAAATCAGTGACTTCTCCCCGACACTTGTGACACAAGTAAGAATTTACACAAATGGGGAAACCAAGGATGGTCAGAATATATTTATGGGGTGACCCAGCTGGATTTGGGGGTGCTGGACCTCGTTCTTGCCCGAGGACACTTTTCAGATGGAGCACAGTCCCTGAGGCACAGATGTGGTGTTGTGGGTGCCCAGGGGGCTGAGCTGCCCCAGGACCAGATTTGCTGCATTAATTCAGAGGATTTACTTCAAATATATCCAAGTACTTATCCCAACCACTCTGGAAGGAGGAATCTGGGCTTATCCACAGAGAACTTGGAGCAGAGCACACAGATGCCTTTGCAAACACCAAAGCTTCTGACAAAGTTGTGGGTTTGGTGCCATTCATTTAAGAGCTGGACTTGATGATCCCTGTGGGTCCCTTCCAACTCAGAATATTCTGTGATTAAATATTCTGTGATTAAAATGGGGCCTGTTTTTCATGTCCACAGATCAACCTCCCTTAGAGACAAGTGGTGATGGAGGTGGGCTGAGGGACTGGCAGAAACTGGTGGTGCTGCACCTTTGCAAATCAGCTTCAAAATGTAGATTTGGGGGCACTCCTAAGGAAGTGACAGAGTTCAAAGTCCCTCCTCTCTTTGTGTCTCGTCACTCAGACCTGGTGGGTTTAATTTCCCACTTGTCTGGGGCCTGGTGGTTTGTCTTTGCCACCGTCTCTCTGTGCTGCCTGAGGGAGAAACCTCTAAAAGAGCTTTTGAACTCCTGATTGTGGGGTTGTTGGGGTGGGTTGGGTGATCCTTGGGGGTCCCTTCCCACTCAGGGATTTTCCCTGGGCTCTTCAGTTCCTTGGCTCACCATTCCCTCCTCCTCAGATCCCCTTTCACACCTCCAGGTGTCCTTTCACCTTCCTCCCTTTCCCTCCCACAGGTTTAATCCAGGGCACTTCATTGCACTGGATGATCTCCAAGGTCTCTTCCAACCTTGGTGCTCCTGGGATTTTCCCCTCTCAGGGAAAAGCATGGAAGGGTGGTTGAGATTCTGTTTTACCCTTGTTCTTATAACTGATGCTTCTCTTGATCCAATAAGGATGAAACCTTTTCCACAGAGAGCCTTTCCCAAAGTGAAAACCATTTCCCAACTGCTCTGCTGAAAAAAAATGATGATCCCAGTGCCAGGATCTGGATTCACTGGAATATTCGGTTTTTATTTGCTGTAGGTCTCATCCTTTTTGGAATTTAGTGGGAGTTTTTGCCTCGCCTCCAAAGTGCTTGGATTGCATCACACCTTGTGCCAGGATCAGTTTGTTTTCCCTGCAGGAACAGGCCTGTTCCCACTTTTCTCCTGCATATTTCTGCTGGGTGGTGCATCCCCACTGGGAGCATTGCACAGGAACCAGAATTTTCCCCCTCAAATGCCCCTTCCTTAAAGCCCAACTGATTGTTTTTGGAAAGGGTTCAGTTCCTCCCATTGTTTCCCTCTCCATAAACTCTCACTCCCGATGTTCCCCGTGCCGGGGGCAGCTTTTCCCTCCGGAGCAGGTGAACAGGAAGGTGCCTGGGCCACGAAAACTGCCATGAATGAAAGATTTTATGGGTGCCACGCTCTCCCCTCCTGGCACTGAGCTGAGATCATCCCCAAACCAGCTGCTCTTCCAGGTGCCACGTTCATTTTTTTCCTATAGGAATGCTCTGCATCCAAACCCTGCGTGGAATGTGAGCAGGGGGAACAAAGCTGGCTCATCTCCATCAAACATTTATAGGATTGCAACAGGAAGCTCGTGCTTTGTGTGCTGTGGTTTTTTTCCCTCTGTTTTCCTGGGGAAAAATATCAGAAAAGGAGGAAAACATAGGCTGTTAATTCTGCAGCACATCCAGGTTGGAGCCGTGAACTGGGAGCAGGAGGTGACCACCTGAGGATCTGTCCCTAAAGGGGGAAAATAAAATATCAGTGGCTCTGGCTTCAGTCTTCACAGCCATATCTCCATCCAGGATGGATTTGGGCTGCTCCAGTAAAACCAGTACAGACCACTAAGGGTCTGGTTATAAATTTATAGCTGAAGTCCAAAGTTGCTCCAGGTCACTTTAGTGAATAACAATGAACACAGGCCACAGTTTTCCAGGTGACTTAAGGATCTCCAACACCTGAATCAAGCTGAAAATCCTAATCTGGGTATCTTCAGTGGATGCAGAAAATTCCTTTCTGCCCAGAGAATCTGTGGATTCCCCATCCCTGGAAGTGTCCAAGGTCAGGTTGGACGCTTGGAGCAACCTGGGCTGGTGGAAGGTGTCCCTGCCCATGGCAGGGGGTGGCACTGGATGGGATTTGAGGTCCTTCCAACCCGGATTATTCCATAGTTCTCAGACACATTATCTGTTTGAACAAACAGAATTCCCACAAATGCCCCTCCTTGTGTCTCCAAAGAAATTTCCCCTTCCTCAGGTGACCTTGGTGTCCCTGAGCTGTCCCTGTGTGCAGCCAGACTCCTCTGCTTGTCACAAGTAGCTCCTGAGCTGCACACAGTAAAAAAACCAGTTTCAAAGCAAGCAAACAGCTTGGAAGGAATGAATATTTCAGCAGAACATCCAAAGGATCCCTCGGAGCAGCTCCACAGCTTTATTACCCCTCGCTCTGCTTCACTGCAGGCTCAGAGGAGGAGAATCATGGAATGTCCTGAGCTGGGAGGGACCCCCAAGGATCACCCAGTCCAAGCCCTGGACACCCCAACAATCCCTGGGAGTGTTGTCCAAACCCTCCTGGAGCTCTGGCAGCCTTGGGGCCGTGCCCACTGCCCCGGGGAGCCTGGAAAGCAGCGCTGCTCCAAATAATTCTTAATGCAATTTGGATTACAACATTTATTTGAACTTGTACCTTAACTCTCACCCTCTGTCAAAAAAGCTTCTGTCTCTGCTTCCCACTTTTCATGGGACAGCCAAGCCATCCCTGTCCTTGCCAAAGGCAGAGTTCCTCCAGGACCCCTGTGAGGCTGCGGGGGTGACGCAGTGGGAGATAAACAATGGGCTGCTTTACAGCAGAGCTGTTCCTTACATCCAGCTCAGAAACGACTCCCAGACAGCTTTTCCTGCATCTGCATCTGCACAGAGTCACCAGTTTTGGCAGGGACAGCTTGGAGCGTGATAAATCAGCATCGATCCGGCTCCCGGGCCCTCCTGGAACCCGTCACTGCAGAGGGTTGTTTGTCACGGCTCTGACAAGTCACAGCACTGAAGCAAAAGCTGCAGAGGTTGAGCTTCAGGATGTTTTTGCAGCAGGACAACTGGGCTCTGCAGTGCAGAGGTGTTTTCAACCTGGAATGGGGGGAAACAGGCTGGGGATGAGGGTTTTTTTAATGCCCATCAGTCACAGAACCAACTAAAGGAATGACAAGGTTGGAGAGAGCAGATCATGGAATTGTGGTTTGGGTTGGAGGGCACCTTAAAGATCACCCAGTGCCACCCCCTGCCATGGGCAGGGACACCTTCCACCAGCCCAGGTTGCTCCAAGCACCATCCAACCTGGCCTGGGACACTTCCAGGGATCCAGGGGCAGCCACAGTTTCTCTGGGAATTCCATTCCAATCCCTCACCTCCCTCACTACAGGGAAGAATTCCTTCCCAATATCCCATCTAACCCTGCCCTCTGTCAACATGAACCCATTCCCCCTTGTCCTGTCACTCAGTTCCTGATGAAGATTCCCTCTCCAGCTTCCTTGTAGGCTCCTTCAGATCCAGGGGTCAGGACTGCCAGAGCAATCCTCTTTTCATTTCCTCTTCAGATGATAGAAGGTGTAAACCATCAACAGCAACAAAACAGAAGATGCTGGTTTATTGTTGCTGGTTCAGAAGATTCTGAACCTTCAGGGGGCCAGGTCAACAGGCACTGCCTCAGCATCTCCCTGCCTCTGGATCCCTGGAAGTGTCCCAGGCCAGGTTGGATGGGGTTTGGAGCAACCTGGGCCAGTGGAAGGTGTCCCTGCCCATGGCAGGGGGTGGAACAAGATGATCATTAAAATCCCTTCCAAACCAAACCATTCCAGGACTCCATGAGCTCCTGCTTATCTTGGCCTTGCAGAAGAATTAGCACCTCATCCTGGTTCACCTTCTCCTCTGGGAAATGGTTGGATTTGTTCCCACTCCTACCTCCTACCCAGGGGATGTTTCTCCTCAATGTCAAACTCTGTTGCAGAAGAGACTCAGGCTTCAGGTTCCCATGTCCTGGAGCTGGAACCAGCACAAAACTAATCCCTGACTGAACTCTGGACCAGAGATTTTATGGACAGTGAGTGAAAACAAGAAATGAAAATGTAGGAAAGGGATGGCAGGATTTCAGGAGGAAAGGCTGCAGAGCAGAGCTGGCAGCAGGCAGAGCACTGTCCTGGCCAGGCTGCTCCCAGGGAAGGCCAGGGAAGGGGAATCTGGGAGCAAATCATCCCAGGATGGTTTGGGTTGGAAGGGATCTTTAAGCTCATCCCATTCCCACCCCCTGCCATGGGCAGGGACACCTTCCACCAGACCAGGTTGCTCCAAGCCCCGTCCAACCTGGCCTTGGACGCTTCCAGGGATCCAGGAGCAGCCACAGCTTCTCTGGGAATTCCATTCCAGTCCCTCCCCACCCTCACAACCAGGAATTCCTTCCCAATATCCCATCTAACCCTGCCCTCCCTCAGCTTCAGGCCATCCCCCTTGTGCTGTTACCACGTCCTGCTCCATCCCAAGGTCAGCCTCCAGACACAAATCCATCAGCAAACTGGCTCCAGAAGTTCCAGTATTCCTGGCCCAGGGCAGCAATGTCTGGAATTAAGGGTGGCTTTGTCCCCCTGTGCTCATATTTTTCCTGCTCTTCTTCCGCCTTGAAATTCTGCCTAATTTTAGGATATTTCAGGACATTTTCATGACTTCCTA
>NW_020926009.1:0-2542 GCF_003984885.1 Neopelma chrysocephalum
AATGAAGGAGAAGACGACGATCTTGCAAATGAAGTAGAAGAAGAAGAGGATGTTATTGACAACAACCTGAGATGGCTTTTAGAGGAGCATATACAGTGGCCTGTTCAGGACCTGAAGGAAGGCAGCGAGATGACAACTTTCCTGATGGACAACTTTGTGATTATCATTGGAGCAATCTTGTCAGACAGTTCATACCCAGTGCCACAACGAGCCATCGGGGTGGGCAGTGCCTTTGAAGGCTGGAGTCCCCGGGAAGAGGATGTTGTGTACTGTGTCCTTGTACCTCTCAAACCTCCCCTGGGGTACACCTTCCATCTGGAGATGGACACCTCAGGGCAGTTGCCAGGGAGGAACTTCTGCGTCCGCGTGGAGCCGGTGTGCACCTGCCCGAGGGAGCAGCAGGACGAGAACGTGCTGTGCTCCCTCCACCACCCAGAGGAAGAGCAGAGGAGAAATGAGGAGCCCAACTTCCGAAACACCCTCTGCACTGGCTCCTACCTCGATGTGGATAAAACTGCCCGCTGGTTCTACCAGTTGGTGAGAGCGACTTGGCCGGCTTTGCCTCTGTCACACAGTTGGCAATTAGTGCTGCTGCCCTCCAGCCGCTGCTGCAAATTCAAGGTGACCAGAGGCAGACAGAGCCTGACAGTTGAGCTGCTCTTTGGGGTGCAAGAAGGTAATTCAGACATCTATGTGAGCAGCCAGCCTACAGAGGCCCTCTTCACCCCAAGCACAATGTGGCCTGAGACCTACGCTGTGGCAGAGATGAAGTTCTTCAGGTACATTGCCAGGGAGGCTCCACCTAACAGCTGGCACCTCAAATGCTTGCAGCTTGTGGCCCGTGCTCTGGTGGGCATAGACTTCTCCACCTATACGATGAAGACCATTGTGATGCACCTCCTGAACACCATACCTCTGTCAGGCTGGCGCATGACGCATTTCCTGCAGCGGCTGGACGATACCATACAGTACCTGCGCGGCTCCCTGGAGGAGAAACGCCTTGACCACTTTGTTGTGGGCAACCAGACATTTCCTCGAGAGATTCTCTTGCCCCCAGATGTCAAAACCGCCGAGCCACCCAACCTCTTCCATCGCCTGGCGCAGGATCCGGACGCCCACACGCAGGCAATGTGCGAGTGCGATGAACTGGGACTTCGGCTCTCAAGAATGCTGAACGATGGCCATTGAAAGAAGTCTTCCTGCACACAGCTGTGCTTGTGGGGCTCACAGCTGATCAAAGACAAGCACCTCCTACTGCAGGCAAAAAGAGAGGAGCATGTGGGACAGAGAGAGGGAAGAGAAAACCCTGTGCAGCAACACTCTGCCATCCGCATTCCCCTCTCAGCAGTCCGCCCAGCACAGCATCCAGTGATGGCCAGGGGGGCTACAAAGATGACTTCCATCCTCCTTGCCCCTCCCACTCTCACAGTCATTGTGACCATTTCAGATGGGCCCAGGAATTCTTTCTGGCAGCTCCGGCTGCTCAGGGATCAAGTGAGAGCCATCGCTAATATTCCTAAACTGTGTCTCTCCTTGTTCCCTGAAGGGACATCAGTAGGTCAGCATTGCACACACTGTGTGGGACCTGACCTGAAATTTTTTTAATATCTACTTTAGAATATTTTATTTATTACCTATATTTTTAATTAATATTTCATATATCTCTTGATATTTATTATAGCATATATTTATATTAAACCTAATATTATAATATTTTAATATATTAGTATAGCATTAATAAATCTTTACAAGTGTTTCCCCCTGTCCCCTTAAGGGACACCTTCAGGTCAGCCTTTACCAAGACTGTCTTCCCCAGACTCTGTTGGAGCTGATCTTAATGTTTTTATATATAAATATAGAAGTTTTAAAATTTTTTGATAAATATATATAATAAAGACTATAGTTAATTCATTTGATAAAATATTAATTTTTTACAAATATAGCACCAATAGATCTGTCCCGACACATAGTAATGCCCTGTAGTCACTGCATTTAGGACTGGCAATCCAGAAACTGCTTTCCCCTTGGCTTCAATAAAGAGTGCTATTCTAGAATCTGCATTGTGCGAGTTTGTATGGAACTCAACCACGCCTAGAGTCTTGGTAAATCACACCAGTTGTGAGTCTGTGCTTGTGAACAGTTGCATTGAGCTCGACCAAACTGAGAGTGCTGAATGGCTTCTCATCCCAAATTAGGCCTCCTGCCACCCGGCCCCTCTGCTCATCGAATCACAGAATGCCTTGGGCTGGAAGGGACCTTCAAATTCATCTGGTTCCAACCCCCCCTGCCATGGGCAGGCACACCTTCCAGTCGACCACGTTTCTCCAAGCCCCAGCCCACCAGGCCTTTAACACTCCCAGACCTGTTCTCTGCTCTTCTCCTTCCCTCTCATAGGTTGGCCATTTTGCACCAGGTGCCTTAAGAGAGCAGAGCGATTCTTTTTAACGGGAGCTCTGTTCAGGGTAGAAACGCAGCCACCAATGGCCTCTCGCTGGAGCCAGAGATTTAGGGATCCTACTCTGCTCCTGCAGAGGCACAACAA
>NW_020926010.1:0-242 GCF_003984885.1 Neopelma chrysocephalum
CAGGGAAACATTAACTTGGAGTCGAGCAGGTTAGAAAGTACCCTGCAGGGCACAGCCTGCGGCTGAACAGGCTCAAAGGACAATGCAAATCCCAGTTTTTACGGTTGATGCCTTTACAAACCGGTCATTTTCTGGAAATCCCGCGGCAGTTTGTCTGCTTGAAAATGTAAGTGAGAAAACCCCCAAACCACTGTTTCGTGAGGTCCTGCAATGACATTTGCCATTGTGTGCTTGGCCTGAGT
>NW_020926010.1:252-2375 GCF_003984885.1 Neopelma chrysocephalum
TTTGCACCAAAAAATCGCAACAGAAATGAATCTTTCAGAAACAGCTTTCATCAGAAAGCTGCACCCTGGAGATGACTTTACCAAAAGTGAGTTGGTTCTGTTTACCCCCCAAAATATCTGACAAGGAAATAGGATGACACTTCTGGATACATTTATAAGGAATGGTGCTAATTTGTAACACAGCAAAACAAAACCTTGAAGTTGTGATGTGTCTTAAGATCATAATAGGATTTTTGCACATTAGTATTTGTGCTCAAAATTTATTTTACAATATACAAAGACTCATTATTCATAAATTACATGATTTTTTGTAGTGCCTTTTACTAAATGAGCAATTTGTATATAGACAGTCTCCTACAAATGCTGTGCAGAGATCCTTCAATTAATATTTCTCTTACTACTAATAATCTCCTGCGATAATTCCTTATTATACAAGCAGAAGAACAGAGATGGAACATGCTCACTCCATATGCACAGGACTGCAAAGTGAGTAGAATCTGGCTTGGCTGTTCAGGGAATCATCACTGGAGTAACTAATGTTTGAGTTTGTCACAAAATCTCATAAGATGTCTATGAAGCCAATAGTGACAGAAAACATCAGACAAATGCAGATTTCATTCAGCCTCACTCTGTGGATTAGTTTTCAGCTGAATCAGTTTGCTGAATCTGCTCGCTGTGCAGTTGTGTGGTGCATGAGCCAAGGGCCTGGAACCCCACTAGTCTGGAGTTTGATTCCAGGTTAAGGTGTCGTGTTTATCATCTCTGTCATTTGATCGATTTGTTCAGGGAGTAGGATTTTGTACGGTCTCTGTAATTAAAAATAATAAAGATAGTTGTAACTATTTGCTTACTCCTAGTGTTAATAGATTGGAATTTGTTTTAGGGTTAGACTAATTGCTTGAAGCAAGAAGTGATAATACTTTTCATTTTTCATGTTAACACCCTGCCAATATATTTAATGCATTTATTGATTTTCAAGTCATCTGTATCTAACAGCTTATAAAACATCAGCTTCTTTATTGTTAAAATGCTTTTGATAGTGATGGGACTAGTTTGTGACATGAGACTCACACAGCTGCTGGAGAGGTGCACAGTTCTTTCAGAGGAGTTCAGTTGAGGCTGTCACAGTTTGTTGGGTTTGTGGTTACCGGTGACATCTCAGATGTCCCTGGTTTCTGGCTCCCCAGCAGCACCAGAGGTGCCGGTTCCACATCTCAGGGATGTGCCTGGTTCCCAGGCTGGGGGCAGTTCTGGAGCATCCTTTGGCTCTGCACATCCTTTGCTCCTGTATCAAAGTAGCTCTTCTTGTTAGTGGTAGAGTCCAGTTGCTGACCTGACTAAACAGTGATAGCTGTGCCAGAAATCAGTGCAAAATGGCTTTCTAAAAGTGTATTTAGGACCAAGACTGCTTATAATGTGCCTTTTGTTTAACTGAAACATCACCACTCTGTGTAAAGTGTTGAGATGAGATGAAATGAAGAAATAGACTCTTGCACCTACTAACGCCACATCAACTTTCTTTTGAAGGTTCCTGCTTTGGACTCAGGTGGTTCACCCCGGCCAATGAAGTTCCTCTCTGTGGTCACGCTACCCTGGCATCGGCTGCTGTGTTGTTTCACATCCAAAGTATGCTTAGAAACGAGATATTTTATAGATAAACATTTTAGAAAATTTACTTCTGACTAAGATCTTCATTTTGTCCAACAAAGGGAATGAAATATTCATAACATTTAGAGGACACATATGAAGATACCGTAGGTGTTGTGTTGTACAACTGGTCTGTCATTATAAGGCTGTAGTCTGATGCCTACACCTGCATAATTAACTTTTTCTGAATATACTGAGCTACTCCAAGAGCATTAGTAATTTAGATTCAAATTCGTGTGTTTGATAACGTTACAATGTTCTTTCTCTAGAAAATCCAAATGCAGTTCTCACATTTGTGACACTGAGTGGGGAATTAAAAGCCAGACAAGTGAAAGATCACATTGTCCTGGACTTGCCACTTTATAGAGCCCATCCTCAGGTCAGTCAAAGTTTTATTCCTGACAGGCTTTCAGAGTAAGTCTGTGTTGATGTTTTATGTGTATGTACTATATGTGTCTGTCTATAGTTGCATAGAG
>NW_020926010.1:2385-5830 GCF_003984885.1 Neopelma chrysocephalum
TTCAAGGTCTGTGTTGGAAGAACTGAAAGTGAGTGCACAAAGCTTTTTGTCAGCTGAAAAGACGGGAAAAGTGAAAGGACTCATACTCACTCTGAAGGGAAATTCCAGTGGGAAAGGCCATGATTTTTACTCCAGATATTTTGCACCTTGGTATGGAGTTCTGGAGGACCCTGTTACAGGTGTGTGTGTGTGAGATAAGCAACTCTTCCTTTTGTTTCAGTTCAATCAAAAGGTTCTTATTAAATGTCATGAATCTGTTTTTGTTCTTTGGAGTCTCTTATAACTTCCTGTTTTATATGGACAGCAGGAGTGTGCTCACTAAACTGAAAACTGTCAACTCATTCAGCAAAAATCCAATCAGCTTCTTGCTGTCGTTAGGCCAGATATTCCTGTGCCTTTTTCAGACTCTAAATGACTGAGGTTTTTCTAGACCTGTTATAGCTCACTGTTGCTCTTCTTCCATCTTGAAGTGTCCTTTCCTTTATAGAAAGAAATCTTTTTGTTGTACTGCCCAAGTGTACTGTTAATAGTGTTATGGCTTTGTATTCTGTTTCTCTTTTGACAATTTGTTAGTAAGGCCTGGTGTCCTTGAGCCCTGATAACTGTAGTTACTTCAGCGTGGGGTTTTCAGCAGTGTCTTTGCCCCAGCTGTTAATGTAGACTGAAGCAGCATTTCTAGCCATGAATCTGAGAAGTCATCCTAAGTTTTTTAAGCTATTGGTCAGGAAACAAGAAATTGTTCTGTTAGTTTTCAGAAGCTGTGGTGAGACCTTGAAGATCTCTTTGAGTAACATCTTGACAGTCGACAGCATTTAAGACTGAAAAATCTCCCAAGGAGAGGAAATAGTTTTACACAGTGACTACTATCCACCTGTTGCTACTTTTAAAAAATATCCAAAAGCTTATTCAGATATTGGATGGGTAGCTACTCACATTTCATTGAATAACATCATGTTTAGATGAGTAAGATTTTGAATATAGTATTTGGAGATTCTGTTACTAGGAAACTTCACTTTTGGTAAACAAGTGAGTACTTTCGCTCAAGTATCATAATTGGTACTATTTGTTATTCCTGCCAGTTGTGGCTGATGCTGAAGCCCTCAGCTAAGGAAAATTTCCATTGAAGCCAGAGGATAAGGAAGTAATACTGCTTTATTGTAAATAATGGCAATTATAAAACCTTAAATTCCATCTACTGTGCAAACTCGTAGTTAGTTTTCTTTTTGCCCTAGACACGTGTGGCACTTGATGTATGACATTTACATTTTGCCTGTGCTTGCTCTATAAAATAGTGATTGTAATTTAATTCTGTACTTTTTTTTCCAATTTGTTCTAAGGATCTGCTCATGCTGTTTTAAGCAGCTACTGGTCAGAGAAACTGGGGAAGAAAGAAATGCTTGGTAAGAGAAACTGTTTTATTGCAAAGCTGCCCATTTATTATCTACTCCCTCGAAAAGACATGGGTTTATTATTACTGCAATCCAAACTGTAGTATTAACTCCCTATCCATTTTCTCAATATGAGTAGAATCTGATGTAATATTTTGCATGTGAGGTAATCTTTGATAAATTGCTTTCTTTCCTCCCCACCCCCATGGCACATCCTGCCCACAGGGAGTTGGAAGTGTCGGTTTGTGGATCATAACTGTCTGCAGATAGTTTTTGATTTCAGCTTTTGGATTTTAGTTCTCCTGACCTTTCATCACAGGTGAAGCTGGGTGATAGTCAGGTGATGTTGTTTACGTTTTTTGATTGGATTTTACTTTCCTGCTTGGTCTTTCTGGTTTCCATGTTGGGTTTTGGGAACAGGTATCAGTATTTTCATTAACAAAGTACTTTCAAGTACTTTTTCAAGTAACAAAGTACTTTCCAGTACACTTTGAGCAGTGTTTTCCTTTCCCCTCACGTATACTGAGACCAAAACAGCTCATATAATTTCTGCTTCATTTTGCAATTTTTTTGAGAGTTGCTCCAGATCTATCCTTTCAGTGACTTATTTAGGAAACTTAGGGTTTAGAATAGGTAGTGCTGTTATCGCTAGGTAAGAAGAGATAATGTGCTTTTAATACCAATTTTTTATCTATGCATTTAGGTATGAAGATAGTTTTGCTCAGGATTATGAACTTTTATGTGGTAGCCAGGCAGGAGATAAGAAATAGTAGTCTCTTAGGTTACAGGAAGAGAAAGAATGTGTCTGACCTTAAATATGTAAGAGTGGGGACATGGTACCTGGGCACGAGCGGATTTTATTTATTTGTGATTTTACATGCAGGCTTACTTTTAAATGATTAAATCTTGAAGGAATTTGAGATGACTGGACCTCTTAAAACAAAGAAAAGATTTATTGGTATTCTTTCAGTCAAGGGGATGTGCTTTATAGACCACATATTTGTTGTTAAGCAAGAAACTCAAGGAAAAAGACCCGAGAAAAACTGTTAATATATGACCATGCTAGATAAAGAGGGATTGGGTGACCCTTTGCTTCTCATGTTTGTAGTGCTTTGCCAGAGAACAGAAGAACAAGAGAAGCAATACAAAATTCCCTCATTCACTGCCTGGATCCCCTTTTAAAGAAACTATCTCAAGCAGCAAAGGCAACTGATACTGTCATCAGCTTCTCTAATGGCTTGAGCACAAAAAAAGTCCTGTCTTTCCACAAGATAGGTTTGGGTTTTTCTCATCTTGCGTGCAAATATGTCCTCAAGCTTCTTCTGTAGTACAGATCATACAGACCAGATTTAAATACAAGTTAATTTGATGTCTGATGAACACGTGGTCTCGACTGTGTTTATGAGGAAGCTCTTTTCCTTGCATGCACGTGGCTGAGTGGTAACAGGCAGTACTAGGGAGAATTCTGTTCCTAGTGAGATTATTTGGAAAAGATGGCTGGCATTCAAGGAGATTCCACATCACCAAATGTTAGTAAGGGCACCTTCTGACTTTTTAGAAACCTTCGTGGCAGCTTCTGTAATATTTGATACTTTATATTGTGAGAACAAAGGAAGAATTTTTTCCATCAAATGAAGGATCTGTTAGTTCCCAAACAGAATACATATGAAATAATATCAATGTATTGTCAGATTTCTCTGGCTGTGGTGACCTCTAGGAGGAGGTCAGCTGCAGCCCTGCTGAAGCATCAGACTTAATTTCCTGTCTTTGGGTTCTCTTCCTACTTTTATTAGACTAAGCTGTCAAACAACAACCACCCCCATCAAGTACAAAGAGAATTTTCCAGGTGAAATACTTTATGATCTTTCTTGAAACTGTGTACATGTCCCTGAATTTAAGCTGCTGGCTAAATCAAGGTTTAGTGTCAGTCCTTGCCTTTCTTTCCTTTGAGAGGTCTCTGCAATATTTAAAAACTATGATCTCAGCTATACAGATTTGGCAGTTGGTAATGAGTGCAGTGTATAGCAGCTGTCTGTGTATCCAGCCCTTCACATGGT
>NW_020926011.1:0-5398 GCF_003984885.1 Neopelma chrysocephalum
TTGGGGGGGATTTGGGGGGGAATGGGAGGGTCAGGAGGGGATTTGGGGGGGCATTGGGGTCTCTGGGGGGGCACTGGGGGTCTCCTGCTCTTAGGGTTTTTTTTTTTGGGAGGTCTCCTGCTCTCCAGGGGGGTTTTGGGGAGGCACTGGGGGTCTCAGGGGGTCTTTTTGGGGGGTCTCCTGCTCTCAGGGGGGTTTTGGGGGGGTCTGGGACCTCAGGAGGGGGTTTGGAGGGGGGTTGGGGGAGGGGCGATCGGAGTCTCCAGCTCCCACTGGGGGGGATGGGGGGCCCTGGGGGGGTGAGGAGGGTCCTGAGCGATCCCAGGAGATCCCAGCAGATCTCAAGGGATCCTGGGGGTGAGAAGGATCCCAAGGGATCCTGGAAGGGCTCAGAAGGGTCTTAAAGGAATTCCTGGGGACGTTCCAAGGGATTCTGGGAGGAACTTTGTTCTCGCTGCCAATTCCTGCTGGGAATTCCCATGGACAGGGAAGGGGGAGTTGGGAGATTCCAGCATTCCCTGGCATTCCCAGGAATCCCCACCCTGGTCTTGAAACCCAAGAAAAAGATCTGGGAGAGATTTCCAGGCAGGGAATGGGGTCAGGAGCTCCGGGAACATCCCGGGGGACAGGGAGTATGTTCTGGGGGAAAAGCCAAGGAGAGGCATCCCGGGAAACTCAGAGGCCCCCTGGGAGGAGAATCCCAGGAAAAGGGGAGCAGGGATCCCTCAGAATCTGTGGTTGGATCCGGTGGGTTGTTCCCACCTTTCCTGCCCTGCTGGAGCAGCACTTTGGGAAGGGATAGATCCACCAGGGACCTCTGGAATTCAGGAATTCCAAGGTTTTTCTGCAGGTGGCCATAAATGAAATATGGGAAAGATGCACTGGGAGCTCTTCCAGCAGCTATTCCCGAGGAATCTCCTCCTCCAGCTCCCCCCCAACCCCACATGCCACCTTCCCTTGGAATTCCCTCTGTCCAACGGGATATTCCCTGTGCTTTCCAGGCGCTGGCGAGTCTGGGAAGAGCACCATCGTGAAGCAGATGAAGTGAGTGATTCCCAGGATTCGGGGGGACGGCGGGATGGGCAGGAATGACGGTGCTGTGGCTCCAGGATCCTCCATGAGGACGGATATTCCAAGGGGAATGGGCGGCATGGGCAGGAATGATGTGCTGTGGTTCCAGGATCATCCACGAGGATGGATATTCCAAGGAGGATGGAGGAGATGGGCGGGATGGGAGCGGGAATGACGATGCTGTGGGCGCAGGATCATCCATGAGGACAGATATTCCGAGGGGAATGGGCGGAATGGGAGCAGGAATGATGTGCTGTGGTTCCAGGATCATCCATGAGGATGGATATTCTGAGGAGGATGGGAGGGATGGGAGCGGGAACGATGGTGCTGTGGGCGCAGGATCATCCATGAGGACGGATATTCCGAGGAGGATGGGCGGGATGGGAGCGGGAATGATGCTCTGTGGTTCCAGGATCATCCATGAGGACGGATATTCCGAGGAGGAATGCCGGCAGTACCGGGGGGTCGTCTACAGCAACACCATCCAGTCCATCGTGGCCATCGTCCGAGCCATGGGCCGGCTGCGCATTCCCTTCGGGAATCCTGCCAGGGCTGTGAGTGCCTGGGATGCAGGAGCCAACTGGGAATGGGCTCGGGACAAGGGAGCCACTGGGAATGGGGTTGGGAGCCGGGATCTACCTGGGAATGGGGTTGGGAAAAGGGACTCTCTCAGGGCCGTGAGTGTCCTGGAATTCCACTGGGAATGGGTTTGGGAGCCGGGAGCCACCTGGGAATGGGCTCGGGACAAGGAACTAGCCAGGGATCCCTCAGGGCCAGGAGTGTCCAGGATCCTGCTGGGAATGGGTTTGGGAGCCAGGAGCCACCTGGGAATGGGTTTGGGATCCAGGATCCACTTGGGAATGGGCTCGGGATGAGAGAGGATCCAGGGATCCCTTGGGATGGGGCACTCAGCCCAGCATCTCACTCTGGGAATGGGCTTAGGACAAAGGAGGATCCAGGGATCCCTTAGGACAGCAGGATTCATCCCGGGATTCCACTGTGGGAATGGGTTTGGCACAGGAGAGGATCCAGGGATCCCTCAGGGCCAGGAGTGTCCCAGGATCCACCTGGGAATGGGTTTGGGAGCAGAGATCCATCTGGGAATGGGCTCGGGACAAACGATTCTCTCAGGGCTGGGAGGGTCCAGGATCCCACTGGGAATGGACTCAGGATGAGGGAGGATCCAGGGATTCCTCATGGCCCTGAGTTCCTGGGATCCCGCTGGGAATGAGCCTGGGACAAGGGACTAGCCAGGGATCCCTCAGGGCCAGGAGTGTCCAGGATCTGGGATCCACCTGGGAATGGGCTCAGGACAAGAGAGGATCCAGGGATCCCTCAGGACAGCGGGATTCGTCCTGGGATTCTATTCTGGAAATGGGTTTGGGACAAGAAAAGATCCAGGGATCCCTCAGGGCCGGGAGTGTCCCAGGATCCCTTGGGATGGGGCCCTCAGCCCAGGATTCCCCTGACACTGGGAACAGGGAGGATTCCTGGATTCCCGCTGCTCCAGGGGGTCGGGAAGGGCGGGTGTCGGGGCTCTCTGGGGCCGTCATTCCCAGTCCATTCCCGGTTCATTCCCGGTTTTCCAGGACGACGCCCGGCAGCTGTTTGTGCTGGCGGGCAGTGCCGAGGAGGGGACGCTGACGGCCGAGCTCTCCGCGCTCATCCAGCGCCTCTGGAGCGATCCCGGCGTGCAGGCCTGCTTCAGCAGATCCCGGGAATACCAGCTCAACGACTCCGCCGCATAGTGAGGGATTGGGAAGGGCTGGGATCAGCTGGGATCGGGGCAGGAGGGGCCCGGGGGATACCCGGGAGGGGCTGGGCTGCCTGCAGGGAGCACGGGGGAAGGCCTGGAATGGCTGGGAATTTCAGCCTGGAATGGTTTGAGATTTAAGCCTGGAATGGTCTGGAATTTAAAACTGGGTTGGCTTGGGATTTAATCGTGGAATGGTTTGGAACTTAAGCCTGGAATGGTCTGAAATTTCATCCTGGAATGGCTTGGAATTTGAACCTGGAATGGTTTGGAATTTGAGCCTGGAATGGTTTGGAATTTGAGCCTGGAATGGCTTTGGATTTAAGCCTGGAATGGCTTGGAATTTAAGCCTGGATTGGCTTGGGATTTAAGCCTGGAATGGCTTGGAATTTAAGCCTGGAATGGTTTGGAATTTAAGCCTGGATTGGTTTAGGATTTAAGCCTGGGAGGGCGTGGAATTTAATCTTGGAATGGCTTGGAATTTCAGCCTGGAATGGCTTGGAATTTCAGCCTGGAATGGCTTGGAATTTAAGCTTGGAATAGCTTGGAATTTAAGCCTGGAATGGCTTGAGGTTTAAGCTTGGAATGGTTTGGAATTTAAACCTGGAATGGTCTGGAACTTAAGCCTGGAATGGTCTGAAATTTCATCCTGGAATGCTTTGGAATTTAAGTCTGGAACAGCTTGGGATTTAATCATGGAATGGCTTGGGATTTCAGCTTGGAATGGTTTGGAATTTCAGCCTGGAATGGTTTGGAACTTAAGCCTGGAATGGTCTGAAATTTCAGCCTGGAATGGCTAGGAATTTAAACCTTGAATGGTTTGGAATTTAAGCTTGGAATGGTGTGGAATTTAAGCCTGGAATGGCTGGGGTGGGAACAGCAATTCCAGATCCATTTCCAGAGATGCCTTCCACTATCCCAGGTTGCTCCAAGTTTATCCAGCTTGCCCTTGGGCACTTCCAGGGATGGGGCATCCCTTGGGAAATCCATTCCCAGATCACAGAATGATCCAGAGCAGGCTGGGATTGGGTGGGAGGATGGTGGGAGGCACAGGGATCCCCCCCGGCACAGGGATTCCCACCTGGCACAGGGATCCCTCCCTGGAACAAATCCCAGCCTGGCACAGGGATCCATCCCAGCCTGGCACAGATCCCAACCTGGCACAGCTCCACATCCCTCCCCCCAGCTCAGCTCCCCCCGGATCCATCCCAAATCCCGGCGTTCCCAAGTCCCGGCATTCCCCTTGTCTGTGTGTGGGGAGGGACTGGAGCAGCTCCTGTGCAGTTGATCCCAGATTCCTGGCACTGAGGCCGATCCTGATCCCAGATTCCTGGCTCTGAAGCCAGTCCTGATCCCAGATTCCTGGCGCTAAAACCAATCCCAGATTCCCAGTGCTGAAGCCAATCCCGGTTCCAGATTCCTGGCGCTAAAGCTGCTCCCAGATGCCCAGCGCTGAAGCTGATCTCAGTCCCCAATTCCCAGTGCTAAAGCTGATCCTGATCCCAGATTCCCGGCACTGAAGCCGATCCCAATCTCAGATTCCCGGTGCTGAAGCCGATCCCAGATTCCTGGCACTAAAGTTTATCCCAATCCCAGATTCCCAGCGCTGAAGCCAATCCCAATCCCGGCACTAAAACCCATCCCGATCCCAGATTCCTGGTGCTGAAGCCAATCCCAATCTCAGATTCCCAGCGCTGAGGTTGATCCCGATCCCAGATTCCCAGCACTAAATCCAATCCCGATCCCAGATTCCCAGCACTAAATCCAGTCTGATCCCAGATTCCCAGCACTGAAGCTGATCCCAGATTCCCAGCACTAAATCCAATCCGATCCCAGATTCCCAGCATGAAATCCAATCCCAGATTCCCAGCACTAAATCCAATCCAATCCCAGATTCCCAGCACTGAAGCTGATCCCAGATTCCCAGCACTAAATCCAATCCAATCCCAGATTCCCAGCACTAAATCCGATCCTGATCCCAGATTCCCAGCACTAAATCCGATCCCGATCCCAGATTCCCAGCACTAAATCCAATCCCGATCCCAGATTCCCAGCACTGAACCCATCCCTGTTTTCCCGTCCCAGTTACCTGAACGACCTGGAGCGCATCTCCCAGCACAGCTACATCCCCACCCAGCAGGACGTGCTCCGGACCAGGGTGAAAACCACGGGAATCGTGGAGACTCACTTCACCTTCAAGGACCTGTACTTCAAGTGAGTGGCATTCCTTGGATCCCACAGGGCTGGGAAATCCTGGGAAAATCCCTGATCCTGGTTTAATGTCCTTCCCTGGGGGGAAAACCACGGGAATTGGAGCTGGATTTCCAGGGGGTGACAGTCCCAACCATTCCCAAAGACAGTCCTGGTCCTTCCCTGTGTCCCAGAGGGCTGGGAAATCCCTGGATAGTCCCTGATCCTGGTTAAACTGTCCTTCCCTGGGGAGAAAACCGCGGGAATTGTGGAGACTCGTTTCACCTTCAAGGACCTGGATTTCCAGAGAGGGACAATCCCAGCCCAGAGTGGTGGGAGATCCCTGGATAGTCCCTGATCCTGGTTTCATGTCCTTCCCTGGGG
>NW_020926011.1:5408-5615 GCF_003984885.1 Neopelma chrysocephalum
AATCCACGTTCCCTGGGGGATGGGGAGCTCTGGGGGGTGATTCCAGCTTGGAACTACTCCAGAGGATCCAGGAATGGTTTGGGTGGGAAGAGGAATTCAAGCCCATCCGGTGCCGTGGGCAGGGACACCTCCTGCTGTCCCAGGGCACTCCAAGGTTATCCAGCCTGGCCTTGGACACTTCCAGGGATGGGGCATCCTCTGGGAATT
>NW_020926011.1:5625-6541 GCF_003984885.1 Neopelma chrysocephalum
TCAGGAACTGCTCCAACCTGGATCCCTTTCCATGGGCTCAATCCAGGTCCCTTTCCATGGATCAGTCCCTCAGGAACTGCTCCAGATCCTTTCCATGGGGTCAGTCCTTCAGGAACTGCTCCGGGTCCTTCCGTGGGCTCCATCCAGGTCCCTTTCCATGGGGTCATTCCCTCAGGAACTGCTCCAGTGTGGTTCAGTCCCACAGGAACTGCTCCAACTGGAATCCCTTTCCATGGGATAAATCCAGGTCCTTTTCCATGGGGTCAGTCCCTCAGGAACTGCTCCAGGTCCTTCCATGGGCTCAATCCAGGTCCCTTTCCATGGGTCAGTCCCTCTGGAATTGCCCCACTGTGGATCCCTTTCTATGGGCTCCACCTTGGCCAGTGGCAGATCCATCCTGGAGCCGCTGCCCTTGGCTCTGCTGGGCATGGAAAACCCTCTGGAGTTTCCCCAGGAAGCTGCCCCATGACCCACCCCCACCCCCGGATTGGGGCCGAGCCCTCCCTGGATCCACCTGGGAGTGACAAACATTCCCAGGGCTGAGCCCTCCCTGGATCCCCCTGGGAGTGACAAACATTCCCAGGCCTGGGGGTGTCCCCACAGCCCCTTCCTTGGCCTGGGCTCCTTCCGGGGGGGACCGGGGCTCCTGGGAAGGAGGTGACAAGGACACTCCAGTGTCCCTTCCCTGATCCCTCCCGTGTCCGTCCCGCTCCAGAACCGGATGCACGAGAGCATGAAGCTCTTCGACAGCATCTGCAACAACAAGTGGTTCACGGACACCTCCATCATCCTCTTCCTCAACAAGAAGGATCTGTTCGAGGAGAAGATCCGCCGGAGCCCCCTCACCATCTGCTACCCCGAGTATCCAGGTACCGGCAGCCCCCGGAGCCGGGATGGGCTCTCCCAGCCTCCTTCC
>NW_020926011.1:6551-13842 GCF_003984885.1 Neopelma chrysocephalum
AAACCATTCCATGATTCCATGATTTAAAGTCCTTCCAACCCAAACCATGATTCCAAGGTTCTTCCCTCTTTTCCTTTAAGATCCTTCCCAACCATTCCACAATTTTAAGGTCCTTTCCAACCCAAACCGTGATTCCAAGGTTCTTCCATCTTTTCCTTTAAGATCCTTCCAACCCAAACCATTCCATGATTCCATGATTTTAAGGTCCCTTCCCACCCACCCTCCATCCCACCCTTTATCCCCCCTTCTCTTTCCGTCCCTCCCCACCTCCCTCCCCGTTCTCTCGTCACTCCCCACCCCCCCGGGCTCTGCTAGCCCCCTCCTCCCCACTCCAGCACCAAAATCCCGGGATTTGTGCCTCATTCCAGGCTCCCAGACGTACGAGGAGGCGGCCGCCTACATCCAGAGCCAGTTCGAGGAGCTGAACCGGCGGCGGGACACGAAGGAGATTTACACCCACTTCACCTGCGCCACCGACACGCGCAACGTGCAGTTTGTGTTCGACGCCGTCACCGACGTCATCATCAAGAACAACCTCAAGGAGTGCGGCCTCTACTGAGGGACCCCCGGGAACGCCCCGGGAATGCGCCGGGAATGTGCCGGGAACGGGCCCGGAACGGCCGCGGAGCCGCGGGAACGCCGGGAGGCTCCGGCACAACCTCCTTCCTTCCTGGGGACCTCGTGTTGGTGGGGACGTGGATTTGGGGAATGGGGGGGTGGGGAGTGGGGGTGGAGATCATGGAATGTGGGGGCGGAGCCTCCCGGCATCACTGGATGGTGAGATCTGCGTGGATTCCAGTGGGATTCCAGTGGGCTTCTGGCGGGATTCCAGCGGGATTCCAGTGGGATTCCAAGCAGATTGCAGCACAATTCCAGCCTGATTCCACCGAGATTCCAGCCCTTGGATTCCAGTGGGATTCCAGCCTGATTCTAGTGGGATTCCATCCAGATTCCAGCCTGATTCCGGCCTTTGGATTCCAGCTTGATTCCGGCCTTTGGATTCCAGCCCAATTCCAACCTGATTCCAGTGGGATTCCAGCCTGATTCTAGTGGGATCCCAGTGGAATTCCAGTGCGATTCCAGCAGGATTCCAGTGGGATACCAGCCTGATTCCAGTGGGATTCCAGCCAGACTCCAGCCTGATTCCAGCCCTTGGATTCCAGCTGGATTCCAGCCCAATTCCAGCCTGATTCCAGTGGGATTCCAGCCTGATTCCAGCAGGATTCCAGTGGGATACCAGCCTGATTCCAGTGGGATTCCAACCAGCTTCCAGCCCTTGGATTCCAGTGGGATTCCAAGAAGATTGCAGCACGATTCTGGCCAGATTCCACGTAGATTCCAGCCCTTGGATTCCAGCCTGATTCCAGTGGGATTCCAACCAGATTCCAGCCCTTGGATTCCAATGGGATTCCAGCCCAATTCCAGTCTGATTCCAGCAGGATTCCAGTGGGATTCCAGCCTGATTCCAGTGGGATTCCAACCATTCCAACCATTCCCAACCAATCCAGCCCTTGGATTCCAGCTGGATTCCAGCCCAATTCCAAGCAGATTGCAGCCCTTGGATTCCAGCCCAATTCCAGCCTCATTCCAGCTGAATTCCAGCCTCATTCCAGCCCTTGACTCTGTAGCTCCCTCTTCCTTCGTTGCCAGCCCCTGTTATTCCATTTTTAAGGTTATTTTGGGTGTTTTTATTCCGGGCAGGAAACTGTCCCTTCCCTCCCCTTTGTTCCTCTCAGCCTTGGGTTCAAAATAATTAAAATAATAAAAAAAAATGAGAATAATAAAAAAAACAACTCTCACTCAACTATGCACGTGGAGATCCTGCGGGGAACGTTCCTCCCGGCAGGAATTCCAGGAGTTCCTGTTCCTGCAGCTCCTGAAGGATCCCTGGAGCTCTTCCCCGTGTGACTCATTCCCATCCCGCTCCCCCAGCGTTGGGAAAGGCTCCTGGGGCAGGAGAAGGGGGATTGGGCTCCGGGGGGGGGGGTTTATTCCCGGTTTTATGCCCAGCTTGGCATTCCCGGCTGGAGCCGAGGGGGGAACTGCAGCTCCCGAGCCGCAGATTCCCGGGTGTTTTTGGGGATGGGGAGGGGGGACGATCCCATCCTGCCTTTCCCAAGGCCCTCCCAGCCCCGGTTTTCCTGAGCCTGCCTTTCCTTTGTCCGGGTGGTGCCAAATCCAAATCCCCCCCACCCGCTCCGTGCGTTCCTCTGCTGATCCCTGTCTGCATCCAGCCCCTTTTCCCGGTTCTGTCCGTGTCCAGTCGGATCCGTTGGATTTGTTGGCAGTTATTAAAATGGTGAGTGAAGCCTCTGCTCTGGTTTCTTCATCCTTTTCCAGGAGCTCTCCCAGTTTTTGGTGCTTTGCTGGAGGAGGGAGGGAAGAGCTTGGATGGGAATCGTTGGGATGGGGAGATTCCCTGTGCTCTTTGATGGGAATGAAGTGGAATTCTCGGCACAGGGAGGTTCCCTGTGCTCCATCAACCCCCACTGCTGGGGTTGTGCTGCTCCCAAAGACTTGGGCTGTCCTGCAACATTCCAGGAATCCCATTGTCCGTGGGATTCTCGGCAGGAGGATTTACCTGTTGACAGCCCAAATCTGGCTGCTGAGATCCTGGTGGGAATTCTGCCCTGGATGCTGCTGTGGGATGGAGGTGGCACCTTTCTGGGGATGCTTCCTTAGAATTCCAGGATAAATTCCTTGTGGGAGCTCTCAGCAGCTCCAGGGACTGTTTCCCTCCTCTGGAATTTTTTCCAAGCTCCCTGGAGCTCTGTCTGCCCCAAAATTCCCTTCCTGGAGCCTTCCCTCCATGGGATAACTCCTCCTTCCTCATTCCACCCTTTCCAGGTGCTCTGACCAGGAATTTTTTGGGTTTGGGACCCCCTTCCCCCCCCCCTCCAGGAGCACAGCTCCCAACCCCAGGGTGATCCAGGTGGGATCCAGAGATCCAGGCAATCCAGAGAGCCGGGAATGGGTGCAAAGGATGGGAAGCGGCCCTGGATCCAAGCTCTGGGAAGCGGGGAAGGAAGGACAATCCCAGTCATGCACATTCCTTTATTGTGTTTTCCTACCGAAGTGAAGCTGGAAGGGGAGATCTGTGCAGGGAGCAGGGAAAGGAGGATCCAGGGATTTCCAGGGATCACCTACGGATTATTTACAAACAGAGAGAGCGAACGCGGCTCTAAAGTAGCAGAACGAAAATGTTTCAAGCAACCATTTCCTCTTTATCCAGCCCATTCCCATTCCCATTCCCGGGCTGGAGTTGGGATTCCCTCCCCCGGCCCTTCCTGCCTGAGGAATTCCCGCCGTTCAGGGCCCCAGAGAACCCCAGGGATCCCTGATTTCTCCTGCCAAAGGGTCGATTCCCGGGAAGGGCTGGGGTGGGTTCCCAGGAGCCACTCGGAGGTAACTCAGCTTCCTCCTCCAGAAATTCCAGCTTGGATGAATCCAGCCCCGATCCAAGGGCAGGAATGGGCTGTGGAGGGATGGCCAGGGGGGAATTCCCATCCCTGCCTCCCAAATTCCCTCAATATTCCTATTCCTGGCTGTGTCTTGGTGTCAAACCTCCCGTGGAACGCTGAAAATGGGGAGTTTTCCTTGGAAAAAAAACCAAAAAACAAAAAAAAGAGGAAATGGCCACGAAAGGGAGCAGGACGTTGAGTTCAGCCCCTTCCTAGTTTGGGGTGAAAGGAGGCGGATTTGGGGCGGTCATAGAAAAAGTGGGAGCGGTGACGTGTGGAGGGGGTGGTTCTTCCTTTGGCTCTGCTCAGCAGAACGGAGAGATGGGAATGTTTCCTGGGAAAGGGAGAGAGAACAGGGAGTCAAACACCCCCGGGGCAGGGGCACCTTGGCCTTCATCCCTGTGATGAAGATGAGGATGGAGGATCCCATATCCCACCCTTTGCCTTGGCCTTCATCCCTGTGATGATGAGGATGAGGATGGAGAATCCCCCAGCTTTTCCCTTGGCCTTCATCCCTGTGATGAGGATGAGGATGGAGAATCCCATATCCCACCCTTTGCCTTGGCCTTCATCCCTGTGATGATGAGGATGGGCTGAATCCAATGGGATGAGGTTCCACCACTCCACATTCCAGGTCCTGCCCTCTGGAGCTCCAGGGGTGGGGACAGAGGGAGGGGACAGGAAGGGACCTGGGGGTTGGACATGAGCCTGGGGGGGCCCAGGGGGCCCTTCTTGGCATCCTGGCATTCCTGGATCGGGAATGGTGCGGCAGCAGGACCAGGGCAGGGATTGGGCACTGGGGAGGGGCAACTGCAGGGCTGGACCTGGGGCTGGACCCCCAGGACAGGAAGGACATGGAGGGGCTGGAGTGTGTCCAGGGAAGGGAACGGAGCTGGGGAAGGGTCTGGAGCAGCAGGAGAACTGAGGGAGGTGGGAAAGGGGCTCATCCTGGAGAAAAGGAGGCTCAGGGGGGACCTTCTGGCTCTGCAACCCCCTGACAGGAGGGGGGAGCTGGGGGGGGTCGGGCTCTGCTCCCAGGGAACAAGGGACAGGAGGAGAGGGAACGGCCTCAGGCTGAGCCGGGGGGATCAGGTTGGACATCAGGAGGAATTTCCCCATGGAAAGGGTGGCCAGGGGCTGCCCAGGGAGGTTTGGGGTCCCCACCCCTGGAGGTGTCCCAGGAAGGCCTGGACATGGCCCTCAGTGCTCTGGGCTGGGGGACAAGGGGGGGACAGGCTCAGGGTGGACTCGATGATCTCAGAGGTCTTTTCCACCCTAAATGAATCTGTGACCCTGTGGGACGGACCCAGCTCTGCTCATCCTCCTCCTCCTCCCTCTCCCCCTTTCCCCAGCCCTTTTTTGGGATGATCCCCCTCATCCCCAGCCCTTTTTCTGGCTCTGCTCATCCTCATCCTCTTCCCCAGTCCCTTTACTGGCTGGAGCCTCCTCTGCTCATCGCCCTCCCCTCCCTTTTCCCGGGATTCCTGGCATTCCTGGCATCCCCATTCCTGGTTTTCCAGCCCCATTCCCCCCGCACCTTCCCGGGCTCAGAAGAGGCCGCAGTCCTTGAGGTTCTCTTTGATGATCACGTCCGTGACGGCGTCGAAGACGAACTTGACGTTCTGGGTGTCTGTGGCACAGGTCATGTGGCTGTAGATCTCCTTCACGTCCTTCCTCATGTTCAGGTCCAGGAACTGGGTCTTGATGTAATTCCCGGCGTCCTCGAACGTGTTGGGGCCTGTGCAGGGAGGGAGGGAATGTTCTGGAGCCGCTCCTGCAGGGAGGAGCTCTGGAGAAGGGCTGGGGGTGACCACGCCTGGGGAAAGCTTGAAAAGCGTGGATTTATCCCGTCTCCAGCCTCCCAAACCCCCTCCCGAGGGCACAGCGCTCCCCTCCTCTGCTCCAGCCTCCAGGGATTGGACTCAGCACTCCAGGGAGGGGGATGGAGATGGTTCTGCTCATCCTCATCCTCCCCTTCCTCATCCTCCTCCCCTTCCTCAGCCCTTCTCAGGATGGAACTGACTCTGATTGTCTGATCCCTTCCCCAGCCCTAATTTTTGGGATGGAACCAGCTCTGCTCATCCTCATCCCCTTCTCCTTCCCTGGCCCCTTTTTGGGGATGGAACCAACTCTGATCATCCGATCCCTTCCCCAGCCCTAATTTTTTGGATGGAACTGACTCTGCTTATTTGCCTCCCCTTCCCCATCCCATCCCATTCCTCCCCATCCCATCCCACCCCATCCCATCCCATCCCATCCCCTCCCCTCCAGGCCCACGTGACCCCCCCCTCCCCTGCTCCGGGGGGTCTCCAGGGGGTGGGAATGCCGGGATTGCTCCGGACTCACCGTCGTACTCCGGGAAGCAGATGCTGAGATGGACCTTCTTGATCTTCTCCTCGAAAAGGTCCTTCTTGTTGAGGAAGAGGATGATGGAGGTGGCTGCGAAGAACTTGTGGTTGCATATACTGTTGAAGAGGTGCAGGGACTCGTGCATCCGGTTCTGCAGGGAATTGTCAGGGATTCACACCCCCTCCGAGCCCCCCATTCCCAAAAAAACCAGCCTTTCCCTGTTTCCCACAGCAGCGGGTGGTGCTGCTGCCATCCCGGTCCCTCCTGCCCACCCGAAACCCCGGATGGATCCTCAGGGGAGGACAATGCCCTGATCCCTCCTGGATCATCAGAAAGGAGGGATGGTGGTGGGAACATGATCCATGGGAACTGTTCTGATCCCTCCCGGGATCGTCAGAAAGGAGGGATGGTGGTGGGAACGTGATCCACGGAAACCTCGTGGCTCATTCCTTTCATCCCCGTTCCCCTCATCCAGGGGATGCTCCCGCTGGGCTGTGGCTCCCATGGTTTGGGGAAGGAGCTGGGAAAAGGAAAAGCTCCAGTCTGGGTGTGGGTGTGACATTCCCGGGGCATCCTGCGGGAATGGGGATCCAGCCGGGCAGAGCCAAGTCTGACCAGGGGCTTTTCCTGCTGGAAAGGGGGATCCTCTGGTCTCGGGGGGTTCTCCAGGGGTCACAGGGATGGTTTTCCCTCCTCCAGCTCCCCAGGGCAGCAGCTTTTCCATGTGCAGAGCCCAAATCCTGCCCTGTCCTCCTTGGGAAAGCATCCCAGGGCTCCCATGGGAAGGATCCTCCCTCCTTCCATGTGTGGGTGAGATCCCATCCAGCCCAGGGACGGCAGATCCCGACCCTGCCCCAGCTCCCGGAGGTGTTTGGATCCCAGGGAATGCCCAGGGAATGCCCAGGGAAGCCAGAGGAGCTGGAGCAGCTCCCGTTCTCCTCATCTTCACCCCTCGGCTCCCGTTTCTCCACGGGAATGCCCCGTTCCGGGGGTTCCACGTTCCTGCTCTCCGGATCTCTGCCCTTTCCCAGGGCTCTGCTGGTGAATCCCGGGCGGACAGCCCTTGGATAATGTCCCTGTGCCAGCATTCCCAGTGCAGGGAGAACGGGAGCTGCCCCTTGTCCCCTCTCTGGGGCACAGAGAGGCCCCTCCCGGATGGATTTTCCTCCATCCCACCCATTCCTGGCTCTTCCCGCCCTTCCCTGTTCCTGTGTTTTGGTTCTCTGACGGCTCTTGGGAGCAGGGAACACCAGGAGCCGCTCGGGAGCTTCCCAGGGGGTTTCCTCATGGACAAACCCTGGGATCTGGGATCCAGAGGAAGCCCAAACACCCACCCTGGGCACAACTGGGAGGGAACCGGCACTTCCTGCACTTCTGCACTTCCCAACCTTCCACGGGAGAGGGGACAGGGAGCGGGATCAGGGAGGGGATCAAAGAGTGGGATCATGGAGGGGGGTTGTGGAAGGGGATCAATGGGGGGG
>NW_020926012.1:0-5769 GCF_003984885.1 Neopelma chrysocephalum
AAAAAAAAATGGTGGTTCTTAACGTGGTTGGGGAAAAAAAACCACTGTGGAACTTCTCTACTAAAACATGTGGGTGCCAGAAGTTTATTGACATGGACAAGTCCTCAGGTGGAAAGACACTCAAAGCAGTTGTGTGTAGAACTTCTGTAAGGCTCTGGAAGCGCTCTACGTTGAAAACAGTTGGGAGACTGGAAGAGTATTTGGGGAGAAAGTGTCATTTACGCTCATCATGTTCTTGCTGTTTTCCTGGGCACTTGTGGAGTGGGATTCTGGATGAGATGGACCTTGGTCTGCCCCAATGGAGCCGTTCTCAGGTGTGTGCACAACTGTGTCGCTGTTTTTGGATGGAGGACTTTCAGTTCCTATTGAGGTGTTAGCAAGGATAAAGCAGTTTAAGGATTGAGTGGTTGGTTGGGTTTTTTTGTCTGCCAAGGGGGATTCGAACAGAAACTCTCACCTTCGGGCCAATTGGTGATAATTTCCAGAATCTCAGGGCGATTAGGATTCCCTATCCGGGTTCGTTGTGTGATCAGAGCGATCCACTTACTCCATGTGGCATCGGTGGCATGATGTGTAGAAGGAACTCTCCCCTTGAACATCCAGCCCAGCAGGGGTAGTCGGGGTGCCAGGAGGAGCTGCGCTTCGGTGCCGATCACTTCTGAGGCAGCTTGAAGTCCTTCATAAGCAGCCAGGATTTCCTTCTGAGTTGGTGTATAGCTGGCCTCAGATCCTTTGTATCCCCGACTCCAGAATCCCAGCGGTCGTCCTCAGGTCTCCCCAGGTACTTTCTGCCAGAGGCTCCAGGAAGAGCCATTTTTCCCGGCTGCAGTGTAGAGCACGTTCTTCACGTCCTGTCCTGTCCTTACTGGCCCAAGGGCTATCGCATGGGCAATCTCCTGTTTGATTTGTTCAAAGGCTTGTTGTTGTTCAGGGTCCCACTGGAAACCATTTTTCTTCCGTGTCACAAGGTAGAGAGGGCTTACAATTTGACTGTACTCGGGGATATGCATCCTCCAAAAGCCCACAGTGCCTAGGAAAGCCTGTGTTTCCTTCTTGCTGGTTGGTGGGGACATGGCTGCTATTTTGTTAATCACCTCCGTTGGAATTAGTCAGCGTCCATCTTGCCACTTCACTCCTAAGAACTGAATTTCCTGAGCAGGTCCCTTGACCTTACTTCGTTTAATGGCAAAACCAGCTCTTAGGAGGATCTGAATTATCTTCTCTCCTTTCTCAAAGACTTCCCCCGCTGTGTTCCCCCATACAATGATGTCATCAATGTACTGTAGATGTTCTGGAGCCTCGCCCTTTTCCAGTGCAGTCTGGATCAGTCCACGGCAAATGCTGGGACTGTGTTTCCACCCCTGAGGCAGTCGATTCCAGGTGTACTGCACACCTCTCCAAGTGAAAGCAAATTGTGGCCTGCACTCTGCTGCCAAAGGAATGGAGAAGAAGGCGTTGGCAATGTCAATGGTGGCATACCACTTGGCTGCCTTGGACTCCAGCTCGTACTGGAGCTCCAGCATGTCCGGCACGGCAGCACTCAGGGGTGGTGTGACTTCATTGAGTCCACGGTAATCTACCGTCAGCCTCCACTCTCCGCTGGACTTATGCACTGGCCATATAGGGCTATTAAAGGGTGAGCAAGTCTTGCTGACCACCCCCTGGGTCTCCAGTTCACGGATCATCTTATGTATGGGAGTCACAGAGTCTCGGTCGGTGCGGTATTGTCGACGGTGCACTGTCGCTGTGGCTATCGGTACCAATTGTTCTTCAACCTTCAGCAGTCCCACAGCAGAGGGGTCCTCTGAGAGGCCAGGCAAGGTGTTCAACTGTCTAATTTCCTCTGCCTCCACAGTAGCTATGCCAAACGCCCAACGAAGTCCTTTTGGGTCTTTGAAATACTCACTCCTCAGGTAATCTATGCCAAGGATACACGGGGCCTCTGGGCCAGTCACAATGGGGTGTCTGTGCCATTCCTTCCCAGTCAGGCTCACTTCAGCTTCCAGTACAGTCAGCTGTTGGGATCCCCCTGTCACCCCAGAAATAGAGATGGATTCTGCCCCTATGTATCTTGATGGCATCAAAGTACATTGTGCGCCGGTGTCAACTAAAGCCTTATATCTTTGTGGCTCTGATGTGCCAGGCCACCAAATCCACACTGTCCAATAGACTCGATTGTCCCTCTCCTCTACCTGGCTAGAGGCAGGGCACCCCTAGTCCTGGTCATGGTACTCGTTGCGCTCTTCTTGTAAGTATGACCTGGAGGTCCCTTCAAGAGGATCAGACATATCATCATTCCTGTGCCATCTGGAGTCTTGCCTACGAGACACTGGAGCAGCATTTATCCTTGAAGAGTTCCTTGTGGTACTTGTTCATCTTTTCAATTCACGTACCCGGGCTGCTAAGGAAGAGGTGGGTTTTCCATCCCACTTCCTCATATCTTCTCCGTGCTCATGGAGGTAAAACCATAGATTGCCACGTGGAGTGTACCCTCTCTCCTTAGCTGGGGGATGCTGGCTCCTGATAGCAGAGACTCTAGTTTGTCCTGGCGAGATATGGAAGATCCCTTCCTTAATTTCTTCTCTTAGCTTCTGGTGTCCCTCTTCAATCTTCTCTTCCAGGCTTTGGACATGTTCAACCAGTTTGGTTTCCACAGATGAGACGTAGGCTCGTAATGGGGCGGTGACAGTGTCTTCATAAATCCTGAGTTTGCTGACCAACGCACCCACCTTGTCCTCTCCCTCCCTCCATTGCAGCATTGCTAAGTAGCGGGAATACATTCCTGGCCCAAGTCGTGCAAACTTCAACCACATCTGGGATGTGCACTGTACACCATCTGGACTTTTAGGAAATCTTTCATCCTCTGAAAAGGTTATCTCCAGTACAGCCAATTCTCTCAAGCACCAGATACCTTGTTCCATCGTGTTCCACTGTCCTTGCTGTACGTGGAGGTCCTCCTTGCAAAGGTATCTCTCCCTCACACTGGACAACAGTCGCCGCCAGCAGCTGAGAGTTTCCTGCCTCCTTCCAATCCCCTGATCAATGACTACATCTCGAGACAGGGATCCCAGCTGTCTGGCTTCACTCCCATCTAGAATTGTATTGTTAGCTGCGGCATCCCAGATTCGGAGCAGCCAGGTCAGGATGGACTCGTTCGCCTGTCGTGTGAACTCTCTCCGGAGCTCACGTAGTTCACCCAGGGATAGGGACCAAGTGATTATTTCTGGCTCTGTCTCCTCCGGTGGATGTGAAGGTCCTGCCTCTTCATCATCATTTGCTATACGGACTGATTTAGTCTTCGATTTCCTTTTCTGGACAGGGGCAACTGCTACTGGTTTCTGTTGTCCTTCTGGCTCCTCGATGGTTTGTGTGGACATGGTCCAGTTGATTTATTTCTTTCTCCCTCTGACTCAGCTGTGGTTTGGGTAGACATGGTGCCTGTGGATTTGTTCCTTCTCTCCTCCCCCTGGCAGTGCTGTACCATGTCAAGCAGTGCCCGGTAGGCAGTGGCCAGGGCCCAGCAGGTTGCTGTGAGCTGACCATCTCTGGAGCTGCCAGAGCATTTTTCCTTTACCAGTTTTATCATGCTGACAGGATCCTGCAGTTGTTCAGGGGTGAATTTCCAGATCATGGGAGGAGAAAACTTCTCCAAATACTGGCCGATGTCCTCCCACTTCCCGTGCCACTCAGCACTATCCATTCCCAGGACAGGCATCCAAACAGCCTCCCTAGAAGGCCCTGTTCTGACCCTAAGCATGGTGTAGACAGTACAGAGCAGACAAAGCAACACTAACAATAACATTATGCTGTCCTTAACATCAAAGGGGAACTCAATATTTTCAAAAGCTGTTGTACCAGGTCTGAAGGGGAAGAAGGAGGTGAGAGGCTGGAAATAACCATTCCCCATTGTTCCCCCAAAGGGCTGGGTGCGATTTTTAATGAGGCCCCAGAGGTAGCAACCTAAACCAGGACAGGTAAACAGGACTGAATACACATTTACAATGAAACTCATTGCTTCTGAGGTTACGATGACATAAACATAGTATACTAATAAAGCAATTTGGATCCCTCTCCCTGGTCTTAAAGAGAGCATTAAAATAGGCAAATAGTTCCCCATCTGCGGAAATATGAACATGCCCAGATACAACACCCACGTGAATGCACCAAACAACATGTTGATCGGGGAGTTTCTATATCCAAATACACAGATGCTTAAAATGAAATTGTGATTCTGACTTCTCTCTCTCTGCCCCGCTTTGGGCGCCAAAAATGTGCTGGTTTAAAAGTTAACCAGCAAGGGAAAATGAACTCAATTCAAAAGAGAGATTTATAAGTCAGAATAACAATTTATTAAAATAATCCAATAAGTACAATTATACAGACAGACAATTGGTTTTAACCCACAAAACCCAAATGTATGACCCAGCACCCTAGGGTATGAACAAGAGTGGTGTACCTTGGCCCACCCCCGAGTCCAAAGCAAAGGGAGAGGGGATAAACCTGCTGGTGGGAGAGCTGCTGCAGTCTGGTCAGAAGTGGTGATTGCAGTCCAGTCGAGGGTGGTGGTCTCAGTCTGGTTGAACGCGGTGGTCTGCTGTCTAGTTGAAGGCAGTGGTCTGCAGTCTTCCTCTGGATCCCACGAGAGGTGGCAAGGTTCTGAAACTCCCAGTTATATACTCTCCAGTTCAGGTGGGAGTGCTCAGTCCCTCCCGCAGAGTAGGGAATTCCATAAAAGGGCATGCGGATGCTCAGTCCCTCCTCCATAAAAGGGTATCAGAGCGGGGAATTCCATAAAAGGGTATCAGAGCGGGGAATTCCATAGAAGGGTACAGGAACATCTTCCCACCTTGCAGGCCTCTACTGACAACAGTTTTTGGGAAATGGCATGGAGGCCATAGAATACACAGTTTTGGGTTACACCCATCCAGTGATGAAATCGGTCCCAGCCATTCTAACCAGGACATCACACAAAACCAAATCAAATCTCCCCAAAAAAATCTCCCAAGTCTATCCAAAAATCACCAGAAACTGGCTCAAATCACCCCAACAAAATGACACAAATCTTTCCAAAAGGTGACCCAAAACTGACTCAAATCACCCCAAAAAGTCACCCAAAACTGACTCAAATCTCCCCAAAAAATCACCCAAAACTGACTCAAATCTCCCCAAAAAATCACCCCAAACTGACTCAAACCTCCCCAAAAAATCACCCAAAAGTGACTCAAATCTCCTCAAAAAATCACACAAAAATTACTCAAATCTCCCCCCAAAAATCACCCAAATCTCCCAAAAAAATGACCCAAAACTCCCCCCAAAAATCACCGAAAACTGACCCAAATCTCCCCCAAAAATAACCCAAAATTGACTCAAATCACCCCAAAAAATGACCCAAACCTTTCCAAAAGATGACGCCAAACTCACTCAAATCTCCCAAAGAAAAAACCCAAAACGGACTCAAATCTCCCAAAAAACAACCCAAAAATGACTCAAGTCTCCCCAAAAAAATCACCCAAAACTGACTCAAATCTCCCCAAAAAATGACCCAACACAGAACCAAATCTCCCAAAAAATCAATCAAAAGTGACTCAAATCTCCCAAAAAAAGGACCAGAAAATGACCTAAAACTGACTCAAATCTCCCCAAAAATGTCCAAAAACTGACCCAAAACTGACTCAAATCTCCCCAAAAAATCACCCAAAACTGACTCAAATCTCCCCAAAACATCACCCAAAACTGACTCAAATCTCCCCAAAACATCACCCAAAACTG
>NW_020926013.1:0-4838 GCF_003984885.1 Neopelma chrysocephalum
AAATGCAAATATATAAAACAAACCCACACACAGACGTGCTGCTACAGATCTGACTGTGCTCGTGTGACTGCTGACCTCAAGCCTGAAAGACGACACACAAATGGAAAAGAACAGGGAATGAGTGGAATGTCAAGCTGCAGCCACTGTTGGTGTCACCCCTGCACAAGGAAACATGTAAGTGTGACTGGAGACAGAGAGAGGAAATATTTCACTGTCAGTGCATGTGGAGAACTGCAATTCATTTCTCTCTCATGGGCTTTAGGACTGATATGGTTTGGAGCTGATATGCATGGAGCAGCCATGGAAGTTTGCCAAGTGCCTGGTAAGGACGGCCCCAAATCCCCAGTCCCTGATGCCCAGTGTGGGGGGCTGGCACGGTGCCTGTGCCCCACGCGCTGCTCCCTTCCCTGGGGTGTGCTGGCTCTTTTCCAGGCTCCCCTGCCCCCGCAGCCAGGCTGCCATGGAGCCCCGGCCCAGCACAAGGAGCCCTCTCGGCCGCCGACGCAGCCGCAGCGGGAAGGGCACGGGGCCTTCCACACAAGCTGCCACGGCCTCCTTGGGAGAAGTGCTGGCTGGTGGCCATCCTAAACACGGGGGGTGACACCGAGAAGGAAGGTGTGGGCAAAGGCACCAATGCTGCTGGCAGCCCTTTGGCCAGGGCTGCACCCAAATCAGCAGCTGTGGCAAGTCCTGGCCCAAGGAGACCTGCCACCGCCCCGAGTCCTGGCAAGGGTGCTGCCCGTCTCCTGTCCCAAAGAGCTGTGCCCCCAGGTATTAGTTCATTGGAATACATGCCCAGAATAAAGACAAGCACAACAGACATTCAAACACTACAAAAAATCTTTTATTGCAAAGAGAATCAAAAGCTAAAAAAATACAAAAAAACTGCTTTATCGCTTGGCATTCATACAATACTACGAACAGCTTTTATTATAGTATTAACTAGAAAAAAGGGAATTAAAAGGATTCCAAAAAAGGATATAAAACATTTGCTTTCTCAGTTGCTTCCTATCAATAAACTGTGCTTACCCACACAGACAGGCCAGGGCTGCCAGGATCTGCAGCAGCTGGTCGGTGCCCATGCTTAGCGGGCGTCCCCACGGAGCAACAGTCTCGAGTGAAGGATGAGCATCGCTCACCCCAGCAGTCCTGACACCCCATTTGAGCAGCTCTACATTACACCACGTAGGGCCAGGACACAGTATAAGGTGATGCCTGAGTGGCAGCCAAACCCCGCCTGTTCATCACCTGAGAGCAACAGTCTGCGCATGCCCTGCTGTAGGGCAAGGGGTGAGTAACCCCTGCCCACACAATCTTCCTCTCACCAGCATCTTTCTCACCCCTATGTATGACCTCTCCCATTGTGTTTCAAGGGTAGATGTATCTATCTTGCAATATGTAGCAAAACCAAGAAGGAACTCAGCTCTTATAATAGGGGATATCAGGTTGCCTTGCTAAAAAGCACAATGGACCTCACAATGAGCTTGTGCCATGAAGTTACATTGTACCATACTCTAGCTGGTTTCACATCCTAATATGATTTCTTTCTCACGCCTCTATGCTCCATTGATCATCTCATTCAAAAGTACCCCCATAACAGCCATTAACAGTGACAGTCTTGTCTCACCTTAAAATCATTCACAGTTCACTTTTTTTTTAATATTTAGTCACAGGTTAGTATTAGATGGTGAGCTGGGAGGAAACATGAGCAGTCCAAGAAAACACTGTTGGTACAGTCCTGGCACAAAATGAGGTCAATGGCTCTTTGTGCAATTAAAGCAGAAGAGGAAATGCAAGATGACTTGGGTGAGACGTCCACAGCACTTAATCACCACCTGAAAAATCTGGCTGCCACCTTCACGGCCGTTTCACCCAGTGGAAGACCCCAACAGGGTTCTACAGGCCCAGAATTGACTTATTTTCTTCAAGATTTAATAATGCATCTAAAAAGAAGCTATCACCTCTCTCTACAAATGTGTCTTAGATTAAGGTCTAGAAACATTGAATTTAATGATAAAAGCTGAGATTTTGATCTCTTCTTGTTACTCCAAACACATGGGTCTTAAGTTACGCGCCTGTGCCTTTAATTCAGCACTGAGTAATTACATTGAGGTCGGTGGAATCACTCCAGAGTTTTCTTGGTTTGTCTAAACTGAATGTTGTCCTAAGGATTTGGAAGCATATGAAGTGAATTTAGGAATGAACATGGATGTCAGTAGTTGGAAAATGCAACTGAAATGAACTGTCCCAGTCTGTAGGAGAGAAGAGAATGTGAAGAAGAGGTCTAAATTTCAAGAGTAAAAGCAAGCACGCAGCTTTACACATGTAGGTATAATTGCATCAGCATTCCCTGTATTTTCCCCAACACTTCTTCTTCTTTCCTATTTTTAATAATAATGGCAAAAGGAATAATATAAATTTAGGTTGTCCTTCACCTCTTACTCACCTCCTTCAGTAAAATTTTAAAACCTTTCCATAAAACAGAATATTGACTATGAAGAGACCAAATGTTAGACTCAAGTGGAAGGAAATAGGTCAAAATAAAATGCATTTAACTGAGAAACTATCTCAATTTTTCTTGTAATGTGCCACAGGCTACTGGTACTACACAGTGCATTTGAATACTCTGACATAGTGTGTAAGACAAAGGAAACCATAGAACACTTTGGGGTGGAAAAATGCACGGGAGACATAAGTTTCCATGTCTATGAGCTAGTCAAATGCTTAAATAATTTAGAATCAGAACATGCACAAAAATGAAACACTGTAACTTTTATAACCGGCTTTTTTTTTTTTTCTTAAACTCCAATTATTAGGATATTGTGCTCCAGGCAGCACATGAGGGGCTGATAATGAACATTCAGAGACAGGACTTTTGCTGCACGAATGAAAAGTGTTCTGCTCAAAAGATGAATAAAGGATTATCTTCTTGTGTATACATATATATACACACACACTGAACAGAATGAAAATTGGAACCAAAAATGAAGTTGAAGTCTACTCGACTGTTGGTCATAAAGCGGAATTAAATTTAGGAGAAAACATAACCTAATTAGGAGCTTATGAAAGGCACATTAGTATGTGCTGGAAAAGTAATTTTTAGATATGAAAACTACTTTATGCTTTATATTATCTGTATAATACACAGTCTTACACAAACAAGCCAAGGATGTGCATGAAGTTCACATTAAAGCTCTGTACTATATTTATTGCTCTACGTGATCAGTGCTGCATTCAGGTTACATTTGACTTGCAGATGTAATGGAACCTCAGCAGAGTACAAGAGGGCAACCAAGAAAATAATGATCTTGGGGTGGCAAAGAGGTTTCTCTACATTGCTTTTCTGTGATGAAGAAATCACTGTCCCAGAGAAATCTTTGCAGGTGACAGGCTTGAAAAGGAAACACCTTCACAGCCAGAGTGAGGAGATCAGAAACCTTGCAAATTCAACTGCAGCCAATGTGGAGGAATCTGACTTAGTCTTGGTTTTAAATATGACTAATACTCCTCTTCCTTTAGCAGATGCACTAATTCATTTCTATAACCTGCAGCCTCCTCCAAAGTGCAGAAACTCTAGAATTGAAATTTGTTGAAGCTGAACATCAGATCAAAAGCTTCAGGCCTCTTCCAGCACGATTTCATCAGCTCTGCCTCCTCAAGAAGTCAGGAAAAAAAAAACACAGCTGCATGAAAAATAAATGAGCAGCTTTTTCTGACTCTGGAACCAGAAAATAATGACACGAAACCCAAATCAAACGCAGCACTGTCACTTGTCTTTCCAAATCCCAGCACTAATTCTCTCTCTCACAGCTCCCAGAGACTTGTTAAACAAACGAGCCCTATAATGTACTTTGCAAGTGAAAGGTCCCAGAGTGGAAGAAGTCAACTCCAACACAGAAGGCCCTTAACAGAAATGCTGCAGCTTGCTCCAGGAGTTTTGCACCGAAGGGGATCTACCTGGCCTCGCTCCTGCCACAATCCCTGTTTTCTCCTTGGATCAAACAAGCAGTTCTGCAGCACTAGCAATAGTCTGGGCTTTTAGCCTCAAAACCTGGAAGTCAAGTCGGCCCCTGCAAGTCACAAAGGGCTGGTTTTCTGTGAGCACAGACAAGTCAGGCATCTTTTTATGCCAGAAACAAATTCTCTGTTTAACACATGCCTGATGAGCTGCATTTTCCCTGCACACCTGGGCCATGCCCGGGATGCTGAGTGCTCAGCCACGCTGTCATCTGATTATCCTCTCTATGCCCCTGGGGGCATTTTTGGAGCCAATTTACACCTCTAATATTTTTTTCTCTCCTGGAGAGAGAATTGATTTTGCTTGCACATTGTAATCTCTTCAGAAGAACTTTTCCCTTTTCCCCCTAGTTTTTCTCACTTGCTGTTAATAATTTTTTCCCCTTAAGTTTAAAAATTAAAGCCTTTGCTCTGAAAGCGGGCGAAGGAAGAATGAAGAAGCTTCAAACCAAGGAGAAAAACCTTAAAATCCGAATTTCCACAAGCAGCACAAGTCTCCTCCCGCTGCACTAATGCCTCCTCACAAAACGGCGACGGCCTCTGCAGGCAGCTGCCTAAAAACACCCACGGCTCCTCGGGAAAACAGAAATGCAACTTTTATATTCCCCCCCCCCAAAGATTTAATTTTTCTCTCTTTACATTCAGCCCCTCGGTGACTCCCGAGAGCCCTCTGCAAAGCCATAAACTGACTCTTGGAGGAGCTTTTGGACACCCCCGGGATCCTCCCCCGCGCTGCCGTGGGGCCCGTGGGTGTGTGGGGCTGAGGGCTCGAGCGCCCGGACACTGATAAATAAACATCAGCACGCGGGGATACGGGCCCG
>NW_020926013.1:4848-6115 GCF_003984885.1 Neopelma chrysocephalum
GCTACGCAAATGGCGTAAGCGCCCTGCCCTCAGCGCTACGCAAATGGCGGAAGGGCCCCGGTTCCTTCCTCGGGGCTCCCAGTTTATCCCAGCACCTCCCAGTCCTTTCCTAAGGGCTCCCAGTTCATCCCAGCTATCGCCGCGTTCTCGCACTTCCAGAATTTTCTCCCTCCGCTTCCCAAATATAAAAGGGACTTTCTGCGCTGAACACCGAGCCGGGAGCACTGACGGGCTCGGTGCAGGGGCCGTGTGGTATTTGGTTTCTCTGCAGTTCCTGTTTTTATAACGAAGGGGGAAGGGAAGGAAGGGAGCTGCTCCTGCCAGCACGCCATTAATCTGTCGCAAAGGACTGGAGCTGTCAGAGCCAATTAGTCCTCCAGTGAACCATTTAGCTGCTGAAATAAATCCAGTCCCAGGCACGGAATCAGCAGGATTCAAGACAGAAAAGCCTGTGTGGGTACGCAGGGCATTGAGCTCGTGCAGATTTGTGCAAAGGTGCAACTTGGTACGTTTTAATACTGAGTGCTTTTAATACAAAAACTGGCCACCTGAAACTCCCTTGGGTCACAACATGCAAAGGTGGGACAGCTTTATCCAGAACACATAGACCACACAATTTCTCAAAGGTGGATCAGAATCTGTGCCAGCCTGTGCTGGAACCATGAAAAGCCACCCACAGGAGTTGCATTTCCCATATGGATATCAAGTGGAGACAAGTCCCTGCCACAGGAATGGTAAATCCATGGTGGGGTGGGAAGGGCCAAGGTGCTGCCCTGGCAGAGAAGGGTGGATGTGCCACTGCAACATCTCCCAGCAATGCTGCTGTGGGTGGAAAAACACCATTAAGGTGGGACAAAGTCTAGGAAAGCAACACCAGAGTCCGTCTCCCTCTAAATGTGATGTCTCCATCATCCAGACACAAAGCCGTGCTTTGGACCTCCCTGCACCAGTCTTGTTTTTCCAGCTCCTTAACTGTATCAGAACAAGACCAAAAAAATTACTTCTTTTTATATTCTTGTAGTGAGTTGGCCCTGGCCAGATACCAGGTGCCCACTAAAGCCGCTCTCTCACTCTCCCTCTGCAACTGGGCAGAGGAGAGAGAAAAAAAACCAGCTAAGAATTCATGAGTAGAGATAAGAGCTGGGAGAGGTCAGTGACTGATCACCTTCATGGGCAAAACAGACTCAAAGTGAGGATAGTACTTATATTTATTATTAACAGGATAAGAGCCAAAGAGTGAGAAATAAAAGTCTTAAAAACACCTTCC
>NW_020926014.1:0-14741 GCF_003984885.1 Neopelma chrysocephalum
CCAGCAGCAGGTGAGGCAGAGCTCCCCTCGCTCGGTGCCTTCTGGCATCAGCAGGACCCTCTGTCCTGCCCTTTGCCCCCTTGTTCCCCCGCTCTGGGCACCCCCTACTCCACCCCATCCACCCTCCAGGCACTTTCCTCCTGCTTTCCCCACCCTGGAGCCCAGGACAGAGGGCAGGAAGGTTGGGAGGGAGGCATGGCCAGGCCCAGGCAGAGCCCAGCCCTTCACCTTCCGCCCTCATCATGCACAGCCGGGGGGGTCTGTCCCATGCATCGCCCACCAGTGACACCCCCTGGGCACCCAGTGCAGGGTGAGAGCAGCCAGCCCTCCCTGTGCCATGCCCGGGGTGGTGCTGGGGTGGCCCCTTCCTTCCTCCCAACCCCGACCTGGCCCTCACAGGAGCCACGAGGCCGTCGGGTGGGTCAGTGCTGGGTCCTGAGCCGTGTCAGTGCCGGCCACGCAGGGGGTGGAGAGAAGCCATTAGTTTGTTAAACCAGAGGAAGAAGCAGAAGTGAGTTAAAAAGAGAGGCAGGAGAGCAGGTGGTGAAGGTGCAGCCCCGTGGTCGCTCGCAGGGAGCCGTTACCTTCCATCCTTGGGCTGCAACGGAGGCTCCGTTGGGCCACAGCTCTGCCAGCCCGGGGCAGACGGCCACGAGCGGCTCGTGGTGGAGCTTGGGGAGGAAAGGGGAGGCAGAGCTTCTCTGAAACACCTGGGGAGTCAAACACGGGGGTTGGAGGAGGGAGGCTTGGGGTGAGGAGGGCGCAGCCCGTGCCTGCAGGGACAGTCACACCACGACTGGGGCTTGGCAGCGAGCGAAAGAAGCTTTGGCTGTTATCAGATGCAGAGGCAGCCTCGTCCCCTCTGCTGCTGGCAGGGTCACTGCTCCCCAGGCCTGCAGGATCACCCATCCTGCCTGCAGCACCAGCATCCCCCTGCCTGCAGCATCACCATCCCCCTGCCTGCAGCATCAGCATCCCCCTGCCTGCAGCATCACTGGTCCAGTCCCTCTGCCTGCAGGATCATTAATCCCCCTGCCTGTACCATACCTGTCCCCTGTACCATCACCAGTCCCACCTGCACCATCATCCATCCCCTGCCTGCACCACCACAGTCCCCCTGCCTGCACCATCACCAGTTCTCCTGCCTGCATCATCACCTGTCCCCTGCCTGCACCATCACCCGTCCCACCTGCATCATCACCCATCCCCTGCCTGCACCATCACCACTTCTCCTGCCTCCTGGGGGAAAACTCGCCAAGGAAAAGCCATCCATGGCCCTCTCGGGCACCTCCATGGCAGCAAACGGGCAGGATGTGGGGCACAGCCAGCCGGGGGGTGCAGAGCCCGGGGTGGTATCTCAGGGGGTTCCTCTGCAGCGCCCCAGGCACAAAACCCCACGAACTTCCAGCTGCAACCACGGAGAGTTAAAAACCAAACGAGCTCTGCTTAAAGCCCGAGCTGGGGTGGAAGTGCTGAAGGGAGAGGGTGACCCCGGCGGGCAGCACCCGGACCCAGCGAGGGGTCCGTCCCTGTGGCACCGTGTTCCCGGCGGGAGACGGGCGAGGAGCGGGAATCCCGGTGGGAGACGGGCGAGGAGCGGGAATCCCGCTGCGGCGCCCACGTGAGGGATGTCACACCCCACAGCCCACCCCGAGGTGCCCCCTGAGCTGGGCACAGCCCCCCCACCCCGTGTGAGCAGACAGGGCAGGGCGGGCGAGCCGGGGGTCCCACCTCCAGCTCGGCGATGATCCGATCCTCGTCGTCGTCGTCCTTGATGGCCGAGGCGATGATGGGGGGGGGTGGAGGCCGGCCTGACCACCTCGGACACCGTCCTCCTCAGCTTCACCTGCGGCTTCTGCGTCTCCAGCTCCTCCGACTCGGCCTTCTGCCAGCGGGGAGAGGGGTGGTGAGGGGTGAAGGGGCACCGGGAGCCGGGGTTGGTCCTGCCCAGCAGCCACCCCACGCCCCACAGTCCCTTACCTTCATAAACCCAGGCTCCTTCTTGCTGGTGACAATGACCTCTCCACTGCGGGTGGTGGTCAGCCCGTGGGACGAGGGGAAGCTCCGGCGTGGAGGGGGAGGTGGGGGGGATTTGGAGGGTTTCTCGGTCCGGTACCGCGGCACCGTCAGCTCGTCTGGGCACAAACGGTGCTGTGAGGGCACGAGACCTTTCCCTGCCCCTCTCATACAACACCCCTGGGGGCACAAACCTCCCCTCGGGGCAGCCCAGGGCCCCTGGGGCACCACACCCGCCCGGCCCCACGCGCAGAGGTGACCCCAGGCCGTACCTGAGCCCCGGCGGCCGTTGGGGTCCCCTTTGCCCCCCGATTTGGGGGCGTGTTGCGGCTTGGAGGGTTTGTGCTCGGGGGTGGAGGCGGCGCTGCCGCTGCCCGGGGCTTGTTTGTGCTTGGCAGCGAATTCCAGGTCGGGGATGGCCTTCATGAGCTCGGCCTGCGTCTCCTCCAGGAGGCGGTTGATGTCCTTGGCACTGTACTGGGTCAGCGCTGCCCGTTTCTCCTCCCAGTCCCGCTCGGCCGCCTGAGGAGGGCAGGCAGAGCCCGCTCCAGTCCCGGCCACACCACGGCTCCTCCTGCCCTCGCAGGCAGGATGTGACCCCCCCAAGCCCTCCTGTCACCCCCCCAACCCGCTGCCGAGCCCAGGAGGAGCTGGGGTGCCAGTGTTGCCCCCCCATCCTGAGCTGCACAACGGGGCTGCTCCCAGCGCCGCATCACCCAGGGCTCCCCCACCCAGCGGCCACCCCAGTGAGCTCCTGTTCCCAGTTTCAGCTGGGAGACACACACAGACCCTCTAGAAGAGCCCCCCTGAGCTGAGGAACCCCCCTTCCCCCAGGCTCTCACCTCCACAGACACAGCTTTGTCCGCGCTCTTCTTGCTGGGGGTCTCCGGCCCCGTCTGTGTCTTGGCGGGCACCATCTCGGGGGCTCGGGCAGGGTTATTGCTCTTGGAGGGGTGGCTCTGGGTCTGGGGGGGGCTGTGCCCGAAGCTGGGCATGCCCAGGCTCACGGGGGGGCTGGTGGGCATCTCCAAATCCAGCCCTTTGCTGAAGTCTGTCTCGGGGGCCACCTTCTTGGGGGACTGGCTGAGGTTGCTGGGGGAGGTCCACACGCCCTCGTCCACTTGCCTGCCAGGGGCAGAGTGATGGTGTTGGGGGGGCTGCACGGCACTGGGAGGCCACTGCACCCTCCCCATGCCACAAAAAACCTGCTCTGCTGCTCTGATGGTCGGGAAGGGGTTGGGGCTGATGCTGCAGCCCCTTTCGGGGGAGCACAGAATGAGCCCCTCTGCCTGGCTGCCCTGGGAGGAAACCGGATCTCTCCAAACCCTTCCTCTCCATCAGATCTGGCTGAAACTGCCCTTTGGATCCAGGAGTTATCAGGGATGAGGATGACAGCCAGGCAGTTCAGACACTGCATGATCCCACGGGCTAATTTCCACGGAAAACCAGGCTAGTGATGAGCCCGAGGCGATCCCGGCGCCGGCGCGAGGCCGAGCCCTGAGCCATCCCCAAAGGTCTCCTAATGGGAAGAGGCAGGTGGGCTCCACGGCCCAGCCTGCCACGAGCATTAGATCTGGGAGATGATATTTTTTTTCTCCAGCAATTCCTCAGGGAATTGCTCCTGTGAACCCTGATCACACCAAGGGTTGCCTTTCTTTCCTGAGATATGATCCCTCCTTTTTTCAAAGAGATAAGGAAAAGAGGGGTTCCCACACAGACCTGGAGAGGGCTGAGGGCGGTTTTGAGTTCCTCAGCAGAAAAATGAGCCATTTACCAACATCCCTTGGATGCCCCTCCTGCCCTGACTTTGGGATTTGGGATTAACGCAGAGGACACCGACACACGTGGGGACACAGGGGCAGCCGAGGTGTCCAAGGGGTTGGGGTTCGGGGCTCACCTGCGGATCTGGGCGAGGGTGTCTGTCACTGTCTTGCAGCGTTTGAGGAGCCCATCGAGCCGGTTCGGCTCCTCCTTGAGGAACTTCACAGCTTCCACCTCCACCCGCAGCACCACCCGCATCTTGCTCTGCAGGCTGGGGAACTGGGCTGGGGGGGGACACATCGGGGGTCGCCACGGCCCCTTTGTGCCAGGGAGACCCTCCCAGTGCCCACCCCACACCCACCATGTCCATCACACCAAGGGCAAGGGCACCCTGCCAGATTGGAGCAGGAGGGGTGGATCCTGGGAATCCTGGGCTCTCCCCAGGTCCCTCATCCCTGCTCCATCCACCCACAGGCACCAATTTTAGCCCATGAGGGTCCCTCCACATCCACGGGCAGCAGGGCACACCCGGTGCTGACGGGCACCGGGATACCCGCTCCAGGAATGCAGGAGCAAACACTCAAACCCAGAGGCACCGGACATCCCAGAGCATCCCCCACGTGGGGATGGAGCAGGGAAACACGGGAAGGCTCCGCTTGCCCCCAGCCCATCCTCACCCTTCAGGTCTGTGAGTGTCTCCCCCAGCTGCTTGAGCACCACCGCCTTCTCCTCCAGCTCCTGCACAGGGATCAGCCGGTGATTGTGGGCCAGATCCTTCTGGATCTTCTCCACAGACTTCTCCAGGTCACTGCGAGCACAGAAGGAGGGCAGGGGGGCTGTCACCGTTGTGCCACGACGCCGGAGAACCCCGGGGGGTGGCAGAAGGGAGGGGACCACGGGGTTGGGGACCTCTCCTCGGGCAGGGACACGCCCTGGCAGCGGGCAGAGCCAGCCAGGGAGGATCCAGCCCCTCGAGGGGGGTGCAAGGACCCCCTGCCCGGGCTCACTTGAGCTGCTGGGTGATGAGCTCCTCCTCGTTGAGGTAGCGGAGCCGCTCCTCCTCCACGAGGCTGCGCTGGCGCTGCAGAGGGTCCTCGTGCTTGCGCATGGTGTCCGTCACCCGCACGCTGATCTCCGTCTCCGTCCGCCGCAGCAGCGTCTTCACCGTCTCCTGGTTCTGCAGCTGCGGGGGCACAAAGTGGATTCAGGGCGGGCAAGACCCTCCCTGGTGGGTGATGGGCCCCCACAAGTGGCCAGATGGGCGTGGGAGGGACCCCCTCATCTCCCATGCTGCGGGATGTTCCGAGTGGGAAGGGACCCGTGAGGATCGAGTCTGGTTCAGGGCCCATGCGGGGAGCAAACCAGCAACCCTGGAGGCATCAGCACCGTGCCCCAACTGTGCCAACCTCACCCCGGCCCCACGCAAAGCCACCTTCCCCAAAAGCCACCTTAGAATCATAGAATCATAGAATCAGCTGGGTTAGAAGGGACCTCCGAGATCATCAAGTCCAACCCTTGATCCAACCCCGCCGTGGTTCCCAGCCCATGGCACTGATGCCACATCCAGTCTCTTCTTAAAAACCTCCAGGGATGGAAAATCCACCACCTCCCTGGGCAGCCCATTCCAATGGCTGATCACCCTCTCTGGAAAGAAATTCTTTCTAATATCCAACCTAAACCTCCCCTGGCACAGCTGAAGACCCTGAGCCCTCTTGTCTTGCTGAGAGTTGCCTGGGAAAAGAGACCAACCCCCACCTGGCTCCCCCCTCCTGTCAGGGAGTTGTAGAGAATGATGAAGTCTCCCTTAAGCCACCTTCCCCAGGTCGCCGTGAGCATGGGAGGAGGGCACAGGGGTGTCACCTCTGTGCCATGACACCAGAGAACCCCAGGGGGGGCAGCTCCCCATGCAGCAGGAAGGGGGAAAAGAGGGATCTTCCTGTCTCACCCCAGGACGAGCCGGGCCAGGCTGGGAACCGACCCCCTCAGGGCACCCACCTGCAGCTTCCTGAGCTGCTGCAGCTGGTTGCGCAGGTCGCTGGCGTTCTGCTGCAGGTCGTGGAGGTGCAGCTGCATGTGCAGGCGGGTGATGGCCGTGGGCTGCCCCGCCGGGGTGCTGCTGGCCGAGGGCGGCGGAGGCGCGGGCACCGGGGTGCCCCCGCTGCGGCTGGTGGCTGTGGGGGGACAGGGGGGGGACAAGCAGAGGCAGTTGAAGGGTGATGTCCCACCCCAGGACAGGTTTCAGCCCCCGTTTCTCTTATTTCCCCACCCAGTCCTTCAGTGCTGGTGGTCTCCAAAACTACCCCCCCTTGCTTGCCCTAAGAGTGGGATGGGGGGGTCCTGCTGGTTGCCAGGACATGGGGGGGGTGCAGACCCCCGCTCCTGCTCCCTCCCAGGGACACCCAGCACCCCTGGGCAGAGGAGGGGGTGTTGCAGGGCGAGGGGCTCATCTCCAGCCACTTACACGCTGACGGGGGGGTCCCACCGTTGGTGGCTTCTGTCTTCTCGCTGCACCAAGAGAGAGAAGGGGAGTGAGTGTGGAGGCACCTCCATCCTCCCTGGATGGAGGCAGGGGCACAGCAGGGGTTGGTGTCCCCTGAGAGGGGGACGGGACCCCCGGTGTTGGCAGCAAACAGCTCAGCTGGAGGTCTCTCCCCGCCCCGGGGGACCCACGGGTGCCCTCCCGCTCCTCACCTGGGGGTCTCAGCCTCGGAGCCGCGGAGCAGAGCGCTCTGCACCAGCCCTGTCAGGCTGGCAATCTGCTTCTCCATGGCCTCCATCCGCTCCCTGCGCCGGGAAAGGGAGAGGGGACGGGTGAGGAGCTGGATCCGGAGCCGAGGGCACCCCGAGGTTCGTCCCGGCCTCACTCACATCCAGTTGTTCCTTGCAGCCCCCAGGAGGGACATCCACCCCCTCCATTCCCTCTCTCTCCAGCACCTCACTCAGTGCCTCATTCCCCATCCTGGCACCACAGCGGGGATGATCCAAAGCTTCCCTCGACTCCTCCTCTCCCTCCCCAGCCGCCCCAGAGCAGCAAAGCTCACATCCCCGGGGGGCTCCTCCCACGCCCCATCTCACCTCGTCTCCGTGTCCTTGGCGGGTCCTGGGGAGCCAAACCCCGAGAGCGGGCGCTCGCCGGGGCCAGGGAAGAGCTCGGGGGGGCCGGAGGAGCTGGGGTTGCGCGCCTTGCCCACGGGGCTGTCCATGAACACCGAGGAGCAGGAGTCCTTGCGGAAGGACTGGCGGACGGGCGAGGAGCGGCTGGGGGGCCCCGAGTAGGGGCTGTGGGGGCTCTGCCCGGGCTGCACGTCCACCATCTTCTGCGGGGACGAGGGGGGCACGCGGAAGCCCAGCCCGGGGCCGTACGTGTCGCCGTAGATGGGCGCGTTGGGCTTGTAGAGCCCGTCCTCCAGCTCCGACTGCAGCGCCGCCGCCGAGTAGGTGCTGAGGGAGCGCACGGAGCCCCGCTTGTACAGCCCCCCCGGGTAGCCAAAAGGGTCCCCCATGCCCGCCAGCGACTGCGTGGAGGTGATGCTGAGCCGGCCCTCGTGCACCATCCCGTAGGGGTCGGCGTAGAGCCCCTCGTTCTTCACCAGCACCACGTTCTTCCCGGCCAGGTCCTCGTCGGGTTTGACGTCGCGGCGCTCCAGGATGGCGCTGGGGCTGGGGGACACGCCGGGGGCGGGCGGGAGGCTGGCCAGGCGCTCGCCGTGGTGCACGGGGCTGCCGGCGTAGGAGGGCGGGCGGCCCCCGCTGTAGGACATGCGGGAGCGGGACGGGGACGAGGACTGCAGCACGGGCGGGGGAGACCCCGAGGCCAGGTGGGAGGCCGGGGACATGTTGTTGAGCCGGCGGGTGGGAGAGGATTCCCTGGAGGTGTACACCATCTCCCTCTGCGGGGAGGGGAGGGGGGTCAGCGCCCTGTCCTGCTGTGGGTTCACCCCCTCCCCTGCTCCGCCCCTCTGGGACCCTCCACCCCTCCAAGCACCCACAGCTCCCTCCTTCCCACCCGGCCGCAGGATGATCTATCCTGATGAATTCCCTAAATAAGGCTGCAGGATGATTTACCCTGATGAATCCCCTGAATACCGTGTTTATTACCCCAAACATCCACTCTCTTAAAGCAACACTTAAAATTTAACTCTGGACCCAGGCAAGATGAATCCCAGTCATCCCTCCTGCCACAAACACATGGAATTACCAGCCTCTGTTGCTTTCTCTCTTTCCTGGCCCCACTGCACTGGGTGCACCCCCCTTCCCAGGCTCTCCCTGTGACACCCTGTGTCCCCCCCTTACCCTCAGGTCACCGTTGGTGATGTGGGAGGCTGGGAACGAGGCGTAGAGCGGCTCTTTCCGGTAGATTTTAATGATGCTTCTGTCCTGGATGTCGCTGGAGGGAGAAGCAGAGCCTGAGCATCCCTGACAGGCACCACAAAAGTCCCAGCGCTGCACCCACACCCCCATTTCCCGCCTCATCCCACTGATTTCCTCAAAGAAAGGAAAATCGACGCCATGGTGGATTCCTGAGCCCTCCCTCCCTCTTTCCTCCTCACCGGACATCCTCCAGCTCGTAGAAGACGTTCCGGGACTCGTCCTTGATGAGGATGGCGGTGTTGGGGGATTTCAGCATGCCCATGGTGAGCTTCTGGGGGAACATGTGCACGATGAGGGCGTGCAGGGTGTCCATGCTGCTGATCTCGTGGGTGATGTGCACGCGCCTCGTCTCGTCCCCGAACTGCAGGAAGAGGACCCCTGGAAGCGGAGGGAGAGCAGAGGGCGGTGAGGAGAGGGAACCGGGCGCTGTCCCGGCACACACAGAGGGGTGTTTGGTGCCAGGCAGAGCCTGGGGGTACCTGGAGATCGCAGCTTGGTCTGGCTGGTGGACCGGGACAGGGGCAGGCTCTGCCGGAACCGGTTCATCCTGTTGAACCCCAGGGGCAGCTCCGCTTCCGACATCGTTTCCAGGGATTCGGCCGAGGCGAAGGAGAGTTTGGCTTGGTCGGCCAAGCCAGGCTGGGAGCCCTGGGAGTGCCGGGAGCTCCTTGTCTGGAAAGGGAGAGGGGAGAGAGCTCAGAGGAGGACGGTGATGGGTGTCCCAGCCCTGGATGCGGCGGGTGCTGCTCCCACCTTTCTACGGAACGCGGCGCTGGGATGGAGAGGTTTGTGGGAATCATGGGATCATGGAATATCCCAAGTTGGAAGGGGCCGCCGAAGATCATCAGCTCCAACTCCCGGCCCTGCACAGAACACCCCCAAAAATCCCACCGTGTGCCTGAGGATGAGGCTGAGCCGCATCCAGGGATGCTCCATCCCGGATTCCCACTGAGTTCAAGCCTTGATATGATCCAGACACGGGGTCAGCTCGAAGCCTCCTCCACCTCCTGCTCCCATTCCCAGTCCCCTCACTCCTGCCATCCCTCACTCCAGTTTCCCACCTCCCAGTGCCACCCCAGTGCTGTGGAGCTCCCGCACCAGCAACCACTGGAACAAACCCGGCTGGAGCCGCCGGAGCCGGAGCCGGGACTCGCGTGCGAGCTCCGGAATAACCTTCGCAATTACAGGAGGTTACACATCCATTACACCAATGAACCAGCTCCTGGGGAACATAAATGCCTGGTTTATTCTGGGAGCAGAGCAGCAGCGAGGTTTTATGGCCGTGTGAGCCTGGAGAAAGTAATGGATTGGGGCTTGCAGCAGGAAAAATTTAATAATGCCAGGAGCCCGATTCCGCAGGGGAAGTTCACGCTCCAGACACGGATTTTTCGGCACAAACATCCCCAAATACGTGGCTGGGCCCCCCCTTGGCACAGGTGCCCGTCGATACCCCCCGAAAATCCCAGGCTTTTGATTTTCCAGACACATGTTTAACGTTGGCAAATCAAACAGAGGGAACAAACAGCTCCCGGGGTGTGGAAAAGGCGGCCCTGGAAGGGACAACAGCTCTATTTTAAGACCAGAAAGAAAAAAAAAAACCCACAAAAAAATCAATATGAAATGATAACAGCCATCATCATCATTTAAATTAGACATTAATTGGAAGATTTAATTAATCCTGCGAGGCGGGGTTTTGGAGGGACTTGAAATGTTCTCGCTGGAGGTAATTGCTGGAAAATTGACTGCTTGGTTTGGCTGTTGTTGTTTCAGCACAAAGAGCTCTGGCAGCGCAGATGCTCAAGTCTGACACCAAGGAAAGGATGAGGGGATGGACCCGGCCGGGACCAGCACCCCGAGGGTGCCCAGCAGGTGAGGGAGCTGCAGGGAGCAGGAGGTGATGGATGGACACACCTCATGCTCGTGGCATGCAGGTCTTTGGGGTGCAGCAGCTGGTTTTTGGGCTCCCCACCCTTGCAGACCCTTTAGGGCTGGTGGGTGCCTGTCTCCAGGGGTTTGCTCTGGGTTTGGGGTGCTGTCACCCAGCTCCCAGGATGGATCCGAACAGGGAAGAGCAGGGATGTGGTTGGGATGTGACCAACGCTGCCAGGGCTGAACCTCAGCTGGTTTTGCCCTCCTGGCTCCTTCCTGTGCTCTGGGCCAGAGGGGTCTCACCCTGCCCTGTATCCATCCATCCACCCACCCATCCACCCATCCACCCATCCACCCATCCATCCATCCATCCATCCATCCCTTCCTTCCACTCCCCACCCCTAAATACCCCCCAGTCCCAATGCCCTGGGGTCCCTACAGCCCCTATAACACCACACCCTAATGCCTTGGAGTCCCTACAGCCCCTATAACACCACATCCTAATGCCTTGGGGGTCCCTATAGCCCCTATAACACCACACCCCGATGCCTTGGAATCCCTACAGCCCCTATAACACCACACCCCCATGCCTTGGTGTCCCTACAGCCCCTATAACACCACACTCCTGGGGTCCCTACAGCCCGTGGGACACCTGCAGGAGCAGGTGACAGGGAGAACTTCCCCGTTCCAGGTGAGCCCTGCCCTGCAGGCACCGCTGACCTCAGGTAATTAGGCTCATCTGCTGGAGATAATTATGGCATCAGTCAAACAACAACAACAACAACAACAATAAAAAAAGGAGAAACCAGGCAGGCTGGAAGTTAATGGATTTTTAGCCCGGAAGGGACCGTTCTGGCCTGGTGCTCACACCATGTGCTCCCCCAGCCCGAGCAGGGAGCTGCAGCCCCCCAAAACTGTTGCTGGCACCAGGGTAGAGCCACAAACCCTCTCCCCAGTCCCCCTCACTCAGGGCACCCCTCTAGGCACAGGACCCTCATGAACCCCAGGGTAAGCTGGAAAGGGCAGGTCCTGCAGTGGGGGGACACAATTCCAAGTGCTCCAGGGGGGAATCTCTGCCATTTTTTGCCTGGGGGAGCAGGACCCAGGCACCCCCAGAGCCCAGGGAAGGGACAGCAGTGGCTGCTCCGACCTTGGCCTCCAGCAGCCCATTAATGAGCCACCTCGGAGGTTTTATTGCTCTGCCTCGCTAATGATTCCTCCTGCTCTGGGATAATGCATTAAACCGACAGCTCAGCCCCCTCAAATCCTGCCTCCCGCCCCTGCCACCAGCTCTGCTGCCCCCCAGCCCCTCCCACAGCACCCACAGCTCCCCCTGAGCAGGTGGGACCCGCTCACAGCCACTGAGGCTCATCCCAAATGTGCCAGCACAGGGCACCTTCAGGAGGCTCCATCCGTCCCTGTGGAGTCTAAAATCACTCCACACCCAGGTTCCTGCTTTGCTGGAGGTGTTTTTGGGGGGTTCCTGATCCTGCCTGGGGGGTGCCACCCTGGGATGGGCAGTGCCAGGGATGGATGTTCCCTGCTGTCACCCCACCGAGGGCCACCCAGAGGAGGGGGAGATGCACCCACCCAGGGGCATGCAGGGTCCCACTCCACGCCCCTCCCAGCTGGGGAAGGCTCTGTGGGTGCAGGATAAATCCCAAACCCCACCCTGGACCCCCAGCCAGGGCACAAAAGCCTTGTCCCCCCCATTCCTCAGTTTTGTCTCTGCAGGGACAGTTTTACCCAATCCCAGACCCTCTCCCCCTTCAACAAGGGGCTCCTGCAGCTTCAGAAGAGCCCAAATGCTCCCTGTGGGATCTAAAACCCCCCCTGTGGGATCTGAAACCCCCCCCCGTGGTGGCAGGGAGGGGGTGGAGGGGAGGGGACACAGCCCCCTCTGCTTGTTGTCCCTGTGCTGCAGAGACCCCACGCTGGGAAATGACCCATTTCCTGCTGAACCAGCACTTACAGGGGGTTAACGGGATCCCAAATGACCCATTTCCTGCTGAACCAGCACTTACAGAGGGTTAACAGGATCCCAGGAAGCATCATCATCATCCCCCCCAAACCCCCAAACCCAGGATCCTGGAGCTGCCCCCACCAGTGTGGGAAGCAGGGATGGGGAAGGGAAGGAGTGCAGCCACCCAAAGCCAAACAAAAGCCACCCAAGGCCATGGGACAAGGGTGCAGGAGGTCCCCTCCCTGGGTAGAGTGGGTGGGTGGGCGATGGGCACCAAGGTCAGGGGGCAAACCTGCTGGTTGCCTGCCAGGGACTGAACCCCCACGGGAGATTCCAGCATTCCAGAGCGGAGGGAATCACGTTTTACACCCTGGGAGTGCCCACGGGTCCTGTCGTGGTGATTGTCCCAGTGAAAACCCTCTCCCAGAGCTCCCATCTCCCCCCAGCCCCCCTGGAGAAGGCAGAGGAGATGCAGTGGGAAGACCCCCCCACTGTGGGAGCCTTACATAAAAGAGGTGGGATGGGGAATGGAGGGAGACTCGAGGGTGTTTTTTTTGTCTTTTATCTCCCCAGAGCTAAAAAAAGCCACAATTAAGTGATTCTTTTAGCTCCTAAAACCCCCAACAATCCCTTTTACTGTCAGTGCAGAAGCAGCTTCATTATATCTGCCTGGCTGGAGAAGGATGCTCCTCTCCTCAAACCCCCTCTCCCTGTCCTCATCCTCCCTCCCTTCCTCCACACCCCTCTCCAACATTTCCCTCCCCAGCTTCCAGGGCTGAATTCTCCGAGCTGGAGGGAACCAAGGTGCCAGCAGATTTTGAGGAATCTGGGCGAGGATTGGGGTCACCCCTCTGGATCCAGCAGTGATCGGACAAAGAGCGGAGCTGCTGGATCTGGATGGAGAGGGGGAGAGGGAGAGAGGTCAGGAGAGGAGCAGAGGGACCAGGGGCACAGAGGAGACTGGCAGAAAGAGGGTGGAAGGGCACAGGGGCAGCTCTGGACCTCCCACAGGCCACTTCAAAGAAGACGGGAGCGAAAAAAAACATGGAAAAAATGCGTGGGGAAAGGACCCTGCCCAGGGATGGAGCAGCTGTTCCCACACAACACTCTGAGCCACGGGAGCTCGTTAATATTTGCACTCAGTTCCTCAGCCAGGCAGGAAGGGTGACCCTGCCCAGGGACCCTCGGGGAGGGGGCACGGGGTCTTTCCCAGTGGATCCTCCACCAGCTCCTGCTCCCTCTCCGAGGGGCACATTGAGCTCAACCTGAGGAGACAACTGAGCCCCTGAAGGGCTGTTCCTGCCTGACCCTTGGACATCCCACCCTCCCCAGCACGGCGGGGGTTTGGGGGGCTTCCAGCTGTGGGAAAACATCATTTGCAACAAGGAGAGAGGGAGCAAAGGGGAGAGGGGGGTCCCTGAACACCCCACTGAGACACACACAGGGCACACAGCTCCCCAGCCCAGCTCAGCCCGAGCTCTGCAGCCTCTCTCCCCCCCAAAAAATCCCCCAGGACCCCCAGAGCTGTACTCACCACCAGGGTGGATAAACCCTCGCTGTCCTAATGCCACCGGCAGTGTCTGTCCCCGAGCTCAGCCTCTCCCCAGGACCCCGCCGTCACCAGGAGAAGCCTCCTGGGCTGTGGTGGGCGGCTCCAGGGGGGGCTGGATCCAGCAGCAGCCCCCTGACCCCCCCCAGCTCATGCTCCATCCTGTCCCATGGGCAGGGATGAGGCTCCGGAGCACGGCCGGGCATCGCCCCGGAGCGGGTGGACGGAGCCCCTGGAAGGTCCCGGCAGCTTCACCGCCCAGCCGAGCCACCACCTTCCCCACTCCTGCCCGTTTGCATCTCCTCTGCTGTGCCACATGATGGGGATAAAGGAGAGGGACCCCTGCAATCCCTGGGAAAACAGCTGGCACGGCGCTGGCCGGGCCAGCCGTGGGCACGGCGGCGCAACCGGTTATTTACCAAGTACACAAAGCCCTGCTCCGGCCCCTGGTTGGACACTGAGCTGGATTAATCCCTCATAATCCCCCTCTCATCGCTTAATCCAGCATCCCACCGCCACAGGTCCCATCTGGTGGAGTGCTGAACCCCTGGGATGGGCGCTGGGGCTCAGCATCCCGGTGGGAATGAGGAATCCCCACCAGCCTCTGGGAGGAGGGAAGGGCATTTTGGAATCTTTGCTGCGTGGACAATCCCAGCTGCGAGCCCAGGGTGAGCCCTGCACCTTCCTGCAAAGCAGCTGGTGCCAGCACAGCCCAAACTGCTCCGTGCCTTCATTCATTCCTTCCCTTCATTCATTCATTCCCGACCAACTCCGCTCGTCCTTAATTATTGATGCTCCCAGAGGTGACTCAGCCAAGAGCTGGTGCTGTTTTGTAAGAGGAGCAGAGCCCAGGTAACAGAACACTTCCCCAGCACACCCCTCCCTGCCTCCAGTCTGGCTGCAAATCCCTCCCTGAGCAGGACTCAGCATCCCCAACCAGAACCCAGCATTCCCAACTGGAATCCAGCATCCCAGGCATGATCTCAGCAGCCTCCCAAGCCTGGGTATGGGCCCTCCAGTTTCAAACCAGTCACAGACAGGGCATCCCAGTGTGGCTGTGGTGCCACCCTGCTCCCAACACATCCCAGCTCAGCCACTTGATCCCAGCTCGATCCTGGTGAAACCAAACCCCTCTGTGCCCCTGTGCAACGTTCTCCCCCCCAGCTCCACCAGCCAGGAATGCTGAACCCCTCGTGCAGGAGGGAATTCCAC
>NW_020926014.1:14751-20358 GCF_003984885.1 Neopelma chrysocephalum
CAGCCAGGAATGCTGAACCCCTCGTGCAGGAGGGAATTCCACCAGCCCAGCCCCTGCCTCTGGAAAGGGAAGATCCGGGAGCTGCCCAGCCGGGAAGAAAAGGAGGAAAGACTGGAAGTAACCGGGGCTGCAAAGGTGGAAGGAATGAGAGGCCCAGGATGCTCTGAAGGGATATTCCAGGAGTCTTCCCCATCCAGGGGGGTTCAGTCCCCTCCCCTCTCCCCCCACAGCCCGTGTCTCGCCACCAAATTAAAAGCGTTGCCGCTCACAGCAATAATTCACCCCCCGTCTAATGCTCAACATTTTGTCAGGATTATCCCGATTAACCCAGAATTAATCCTGATCTCAATGTTAACAGGATTAGCGTTAAAATCGGATTAGTTCTTTAAACCGGACCCCTTGACTAAAGCACGGGGGCCTCCCTCCCCCCCTCCAGATGTGCGCGGCCCGCCCCCGGCAGCAGCCAGATGTGAGCGGGAGCTTCGCCGCCCTGGGATGGGCTACGGGGTTTGTCCCTGCGGCCAGAACCGCCGCGATCCCGACATCCAGCACCTGCCCGACCCTCCCGGGGGGTGGTGGCACTCGGATGTCGCGTTTCCGAGCTGAAAAACCCCCCCTTTGCCCCCCGGACGCGGCTCCGCGGGGACACGGGTGGCCGCTCGTCCCCTCTCTCTCTGCGTTTTCTCCCCTTCCCGCTGGCACCGACAGCCTTCGCCTGCCTGATGAATATTTAAAAGCCCGGATCCTCTGCAGCCTCATGAATATTGACGCCGCTGGTTGCCCAGCGCGATCCTTCACCCGGCAGCACCTGCCTGGCAGAGGGGACCAGGGTCGGACCAGGATACCCGCCCGGGAGAAGGAGGGATCCAAGGGATGTCCCCGCGGGTCCAGCCGTGATGAGATCTCTGCGTTCAGTCCACGAAACGCTCGTTTTCTCCCCAAAAACACAGGGGTGGAGCAGCCTCACCGCCCGCAGTGGGGCAGCAGAAGGTCCCGGTGCCCGGGAACCATGGGAACAGCTGCTCCATCCCTGGCAGGAGGCTGGAGCTGGGAACAACCCCGGCGAGGGGACACTGTGCCCACTCATCCTCATCCTCATCCTCATCCCACTCATCTCCCAGCGCCGGGTGCCACCTTGGCTCCCACGGGGAGGACAAGCATTAATCATTAACCTCCCAGCAAAGGCAGCCGGGTTTTCATTCCCGGGGTTGTTTTTCCCCGTGTCTCAAACAGGAATGTCCAGCCTGGAAGCCGTGGGGAGAGGAGCATCCTGCCGTGAGACCCTGGACACGTGGGGGACCAAATCCAGCAGCTCCCCCGAGGCTGAGGTGGTCTCAGGGCACGGGTTAGGGAGGGGAAGGTGGCAGGAGACACTTTTTGGGGTGAGGGGGCCAGTCCTGCCTCCATCCCTGGCACTCTGACCCCCACCCACCCCCTCCCTGGCCGTGCTCAGTCCCTGCTCTGGCGCCACTGCCTCGTGTGACAGCAGCTTCCAAAAATAAGCAAATTACTGCATCCTTCAGGGACACTGGAGGATGGGAAGCAAAGCCAAGTGTGAGGAAGCAGCAGAGAGGGGACGGGGGGAGAAGGGACAAGCCCTTGCAGGGGATCAAGGGTTGCAGCACCACAGAGGGGACCTGCTACGGGCTGGAAAGCAGAAGGGACACGGGGCAACAGCATCAGGGACTTCAGGGTGGCAGGTGACAAGGCTCAGCTCCCTGGAATCTGAGGCAGGATTTGCTGGAGCAGCTGTGGACAGGGAGGGCGGGCGCTGGGAAACCTGTGCCAGAGCCTCTCGGGGAAAAGGCTGGGAAGGGCCGGTTGGAAGTGCAAAAAAAACCCCAAAGCCGACAACTTCAGCAGGATCAGCTGTAGGGAAACAGCCTCAAATCCAGGATTCCAGCCCAGCCACCGCTGCAGGTTGTGCTGCTGCATCTCCCCTGGGTGACCTGGCGAGTCCCACCGCGCCTCAGCCTCCCCATTCCCACGCCAGGGATGCTCCTGTCATTCCCAACAACCTGATCCAGCGGGTTGTATCCCTGCCCACGGCACGGGGGTTGGAACGGGATGGTCTTTAAGCTCCCTCCCGACCCAAACCACGCTGTGATTCCACGACAATAAACATCCACAACACCCAATAAACATCCACAACACCCAGGATCGATGGAAAACCGAGCGCCGGGGGAGGAGCTCCCACGGCAGGTCAGAAAACCAGAAAAAGCCCCAAAAGCAGAGCGAGCAGGGGGGAGCAGGAGCCCAGCAGCCTCTCCCCGCTCCTGGCCCACCCCACAGCCCCCCTTCCCAGCGGGAATAACCCATCCCTGAGCGGAGCAGGGCCCCGGGAGGGCGCGGGGAGGGGGCTGGTGCGGGAGCAGCGGGATTACAGGAGCTAAGCCTGCCTGCTATTTGCTCATCTCCTGCGAGTAAATACCGCTGCCTGCCTGTAATTCCGGCCGGGAAAAACACCGGTGAGATGGAAATGGTTTCCCAGAAGGAAGCCCCGTGCCTTGGAGGGGGACGTGGAGCCATAACCAGCCACCCAGTGCTGCTGGAGCAGGAGCCAGGCACGAGCTCCACGCGGGTGATGTGGCCCCAGACACTTGTTTTAAAGACAAATGTGTCCTGTGTGTCCCTCTCTCCCCGTTCTCCCTCCCACATCCCAGTCGTTTTTCCCTCCCTGGCTTTTGCTGTGATGTGCCTTTGATGTTCCTTTAAAGTCCTGGCACCAAAGGAGCTCTGCCGAGGCTCTGCCTTTGGATCTTCCCGTTCCTCCTCCATCCCACCAGGAGCCAGCCCACCCCCTGCATCAGCACAGCGGGAGCCCCCCGCCCTCCGTGCTGCCTCAACTCTTTCCACAGTGGTTCCCCTGCGGGATTTTTCCCCTTGGATGTGCCCCTGGACCTCCCAAGCCCTGCAAGCCACAGGGGCTGAGACGCCCCTCTGACACCCAGCACATGGCAGGGATGGTGGCTGGGAGCCGGGATGGGATTCAGGGGATGGAAATGCTGGGAGAGGGACACCAGGTTGGCCTGGTCAGGGGATTTGGGAACACCAGGCTCTCCTGGCCAGGGGATTGGGAATGTGCCTGGGCACTCGGGGACTGGCAGGAGCGTGACACTGGCCATGGAGCAGCTGGATCGATGGCTCCCTGTGAGCACAGCCCGTCGGGAAGGGACAGCCGGGAGCTGAACAGGGCTGGAAGTGAGGGCAGGAATGCCAGGGATGTGCTGGGGCAGGAGGAGGGAGCGTGGCAGAGGCTGGGACGGGATCTGTGGGCACAAGGGGTGCGTGGGATGGAACTCCCGGGGACAGTGGGATGTCCTGGACCCTCCTCTGCAACGACAGCACTGCCACCAACACACAGGAGGATCTGGGACTCACAAACACAGCAGTGCAGGGACCCCCTTCCCCAAATCCCAGGCCCCAAAGCTCAGCCAGCACCTGCCACCACCTGTCCCCAGGCAGGGGGGGGTCCAAGGGAGGGGGGACAACAGCAGCAGCAACACACCACATCCCTGGGTGTCCCTGGGAATCCAGCACAGCCCTTCCCACCACCCGATCCCCTCCATCCCCCACCAGCTGCAGGTCTGGCTGCAGCCCCCCCTCTGAGGCCAAGAGATGGAGGAGGGCTGGCTCTGCACCCCCAGCAGCAGAGGCTGGCAGCTGGACACAGCCAGGGACCCCAAAGGGTCGTGAAAGTTTGATTTTGGGGGGGTGGGAGGCCGAGCCTGCAGCCACAGGGGACACAGGGGACACGGCAGTGGCCTCGAGGAAGCCCCCAGCACCTGCCTGCTGGGATCAGCCTCCCCGCAGGGCTCTGCCCCTGACAAGCCAGCCCCAGCTGCCTCTGCCTCATGCCCCACTTGGTAGCGGGGTCAGGCAGCTGGGGCTGGGAAGAGGAGGGGGATTTAACCCATAACACATTCCCACAGCCCGGGGAGAGCCGGGAAGGTGCTCCCGTTGCAACCAAAGCACTCCCAGCGCTGGGTGGAAAAATGTGTGATCAGAGAAAACTCATCCCCGTGGCTGCAACCCCCCGGCTGCTGCTGAGGAGGAACCTTGTGGGGCGGGGGACCCCCAAACCTCGTGCCCGTTTCATTTCTTAGCCACAAAAAAACAGTAAAAAACATATGAAAATCGAGGCTTTTGTGCCTTTCCCACTCCCAGCCCCAGGAATGCCCCTGAGAACCCAGACAGCTGAACATTCAGGGAGCTGCCGCTCACACACACACCCGTTTTTTACGCTGCAAACACTCCAGGAATGAAAACTCGGGACAAGTGCCCACATTCCGCGTTTCCCGACTCTCCCCCGCTCCCCTCGCTGCCGACCGCGGGAAAGCCCCTGGGATTGTCCACGGGGGAGAGCAAAACCCATCCCGGGGGACAACAACAACGCCAAGGTCATCCCGCAACAGGGGCCGACCTTGAAGCGTTGCCACAGCATCCCTGGGCGAGGAGGAGGAGGAGGAGGAGGAGGAGGAGGGGATGGAGGCAGGGGCGCTGCGGGGACATGCGTAGTTCACCCCGCACACAATGGCCCGACTGTTTGCGAGGTGCTGGCAGGAGCCGGAGGGCAGGGACAGCCCCCGGGAGTTGCCAGGAGGCTCCCGACAGCCCGGGAGAGGCGGGTCGGGGCACAGAGATCCCGGTGCAATAAAAGCAAAAAAGCAGGAATTCTTCCCTCCGTTCCTCCCCGCAGCCCGAGGGTGGGGACAGGGATGCCCCTTCCCCTCCCGGACACCTCCAGCCGAGCCAAACAACTTCGTTTTCTGCCCCAGAGATCCCCCAACGCGGAACACGAGCCCGTTCCTCCTCCCTCGTTCCTCCTCCCTCTCCATCAATCCCGCGAAGTGCTGGCGCAGCATCTCCCGTCCCGAGATTCCCGAGCTCACCTGGCGCCCGCCAGCCTGGGATCAGACGGGATTTGTGGGGAATGAGGGGTTTGGGAGAGGGAAGAGCTGCTGGGCATCAGGGAAGTGAAGGAGACACGGTGTGATGGGAAAGGTGGCAGGTCCCAGAGCTCGGCAGGGTCACCACGGGAGGGACAAGCTCAGCTCCACAGCTCGAGGAGGAGGAGGAGGGAGAGGAGGAGGACAAGGAAGAGGCTGGAAACCAGAGCAACCTTTGTATCTCTGCCTGGGAGCAGCCACCAGGATGGAGCTCCTCAGGTTGGCTTCCGACCCCACCCAAAACACGCTTTATTCCATCCTTTTCCCAGAATTCAGGTCTGTGCTGAAATGGAATAACTCCAAAGCAGCAGGATTGGACCGTGGGGTGTGCCCTGAGAATGAGGGCAGGCCACAGACTCGTCCTGCTCAGAGACCAGGTTTGTATCTGCACAACTCAGCCCAAAACTATAAATCCTTCTCACGAGCTTAAACCACTGCTGAGCTGGGAACAAACTCCTTTGGCCCAGGAATCCTCAACAAACTCCTTGGGTCCAGGAATCCTCCACAAACTCCTTGGGCCCAGGAATCCTCCACAAAACTCCTTTGGCCCAGGAATTCTCCACAAAACTCCTTTGGCCCAGGAATCCTACACAAACTCCTTTGGCCCAGGAATCCTCCACAAAACTCCTTTGGCCCAGGAATCCTCCACAAACTCCTT
>NW_020926014.1:20368-25693 GCF_003984885.1 Neopelma chrysocephalum
ATCCTCCACAAAACTCCTTTGGCCCAGGAATCCTCCACAAACTCCTTGGGCCCAGGAATCCTCCACAAAAAAAGACACCCCCAGCTCCCACCCCCCCTCCACGGGCACAGCGATGGGACGAGGGTGGCCAAGCACATGCATTTCAAACAGAAGCATGAAAAAAATCAGAAATACTGACCTTAAAGCTCCAGTAGTTGGGTTGCTAACAACAATAAAAAAATACAAAAAAAAAAAAATAAAACAACAAAACGAAAGAAAACACACACACACAAAAAAAATACCATTAAGATTCTGCTTTGACTTTCATTTTTCCCTTTGAGAATCGCTGTTTTAAACAGGTTAAAAAAACCTGCTCTGGTTTCTGTCCCTCCCGAGGGGTTCATGCTAAGGGGGGAGCAGGATCATGCAGGCAGGGAGGGAAGGGTGGTGGGTTTTTGGGGGTCAAGGCAGGTTGGGGTGCAGAGCAACCCCGGCAGAGCAAAGCGGGGAGTGGGACCACAGCCCAGCCACTGCTGTGCCCACACCACCATCCTGGCACGTGCTGGTCGGGCTGCTGCGGTGCTGGAAGTCAGAATAATGTTCATTTCGAAAGGGATCTTCCAATCCTTCCCCCCTCCCCTTGCCTTTGCCCCCCCTGCTCCCTCCCCCTGTGGTGTTTTTGCCGGTGTCAGAGCGATGAGCTGCCGCCGGTGACAGGAGCTGGCACCGCTCACAGCCCCGGCGAGCTGGAGAGCTGGCACAGCCCCCCTCCCCACAGCCACCCACTGGGCATCACCAGTGGGACTCACTGGGGATGCTCAGCTCGCTGTGACACCCACAGAGACTCAGGACACCCTCCCAAGATGGCACAGCCGGGCCGGGCTTTTAGGAGCCCAGCAAGGCACAGAATCGTGGGGTGGGTTGGGTTGGGAGGGATTTTAAAGCTCACCCAGTCCCACCCCTCTGCCGTGGGCAGGGACACCTTCCCCTAGCCCAGGTTGCTCCAAGCCCTGTCCCATCTCCAGCAGGAGGGAAAGGGGGATCCAGTGACCAGGGGTGGGATTCACCTCACTGGGAAGGGGACGTGCAGCTGAGGGGTGGGGTGGGAGAAACAGGTACAGGGCAGCTTTGGTCCCAACAGTCTTTCATTGGGATCCAAGTTCTTGCCTGCTCTGTCCTCCCCTCTCACCCCCACCCTCGACTCTAGACAGCATTGATCTCTCCACCACAACCACTGTGCCTGCAAAGCTGCTCCTTAGAGGGTGATTTCTCTAATTGCTATTTTAAATCTAAACCAGGCTCCTGCACCAAGCTCCCAGTCCCCACCAGTCCCCACCAGTCCCTGCAATGTGCTGCCAAGGAGTCTCCCACCACAATGCTCAGGGAGAACTGCAATGACATCAGACCATCACAGGGTATTTATCCAAGGACTTTCCCAATCCACTGGCAGATTTGCTGCCTCCTTCCCTTCACTTTGCTGCTGATTTTCCCCCTTCTGCTGACAAGGTAAGCAGAGGCCCAGTCCATGTGTATAAACACAAATTCACTTGTTAGGCTCATCCCAAACCTCAGCAGGACGCTCTTATTCCAATTCAAGGCCCTGCTCACATTAATATTCCGCACAACACCAGTGGTCCCAACCCAAGTTCAGCCTCCACCAAACCAAAACTGTTCTAAAAAGTGCTCTGAGCCCAACGAGAGCAGCGTTCTCAGGCAGACAAGCCTCGAGGCACAAAGGTCTTTTCCAAGGGCACACCGTGACTCAGAGGCAGGACCAGGAATAGAACTTCCGAGCCCTGATTACCAGGCACTATTAGATAACAGCCAGCAGCATCCCAGCCCATCCAAGCTTTTCCAAAACACTCCCTGGAAAGCGAGAAACCGCCTCAGAGTGGCTTTGGGGACTGACAAAGCCACCCATTGCATGGAGTCACTAAGACCAGCAGCTCCATGGCCTCAGATCCAGGGGGAGGGTGTTGGGAACAGGGAAAGGGGTGTTTGGTGAAGGGAAAGGGGTGCTGGGTATGGGGAAAGGGGTGTTGAGTGAAGGGAAAGGGGTGCTGGCTGAAGGGAAAGGGGTGCTGGGTGAAGTGAAAGGGGTGCTGGTGCAGGAAAAGGGGTGCTGGGTACAGGGAAAGGGGTGCTGGGTGAAGTGAAAGGGGTGCTGGTGCAGGAAAAGGGGTGCTGGGTAAAGGGAAAGGGGTGCTGGGTAAAGGGAAAGGGGTGCTGGGTACAGGGAAAGGGGTGTTTAGTGAAGGGAAAGGGGTGCTGGGTGCAGGGAAAGGTGCTGGGTACAGGGAAAGGGGTGCTGGGTGAAGGGAAAGGTGCTGGGTACAGGGAAAGGGGTGTTGGGTATGGGGAAAGGGGTGCTGGGTATGGGAAAGGGGTGCTGGGTGCAGGGAAAGGGGTGTTTGGTGAAGGGAAAGGGGTGCTGGGTACAGGGAAAGGGGTGCTGGGTATGGGGAAAGGGGTGTTGGGTGCAGGGAAAGGGGTGCTGGATGCAGGGAAAGGGGTGCTGGGTGCATGGCAAGTGACTCTGGGCACAAGGCAGGCTGGTAGTACCAGTGCCCACCCAGCAAAGCCCAAAATCCAGCACTGCCACGTGCCAGCCAAAGCACCAACCCCGGGCAGAGGCACCTCCCGCTCAGCTGGAGCTGTCTGGGTGCTGAGCAGGATTGCATCAGCCCCTGAAGGCTCTGACAGTCGGGAATGTCTCCAGTGAAGCTGCACAGGGCAGCAGTTCTGTAACTCGGCTCCTGCTCATCAGCCTCACCCCCACTCCCCACCCCAGGCTGGGTGTCACCTCCCAGCAAAGTCTGCACGAGGGAGCAGAGACAAACCACACCTGATTTCAAAGGGACAGGAGCAAATCCTCCACCCCCTTCCCTGGGCAGACTCCAGCAGCTGCCTCTCCCCTCCTCCCTGCACCAGCACACCCAGTCCCTGCTCCCCAAATTCTGCCTTCACACCTGGGGGGTGCTCAGGTACCCACCCCCTCTCAACTCCTCCGTGCTCTGAGTGGCTGCAATGGGCCCTTCCCACGAGATCAGATGTTTCAGCATCGCTGGGAAGAGCTGTGGTCAAACCAGTCTGGCCCAGTCCCCAAAAGGACCCCAACCCAGTCTGTGGCAGGAGACGACGCCCCTGACTTTTTCCCCTCTCTGCAACTTTTCTTTTTCCTCTCCCTGCTCTTCATTTTGCTCTTGAAGAGCCTCAGTAATTTTCCTCAGCCCTGATATTACTGATCCTATCTCCTGCCAGCCCCGGGTGTGTATTTTATTTATTATTTTAGGATGACTGGACAAGCTTATCACAAAGCCCATAAATTACACCCCCACTCCACACAACCAGCTCCCCATCACATCACGAGCTTGTCCGAACCCCAAGTGCCACGGGAGGGGATCCAGAACGTTCTGGAAGCGATTTGGGCTGGAAAGAGTGACCCGGAGCACACGCCAGGATGGCCCAGCACCCCATGTCTCCCAGGTCCCTGCATCCAGCCCTGGAAAAGCCCTTTCTCTGAGATCCCTGAGCAGCAGTGGGGGGACAGGGACACGCTGCCCGTGCCCTGCTGGGTGGCAGGGCCGTGCAGGGCCGACAATCTGGCGCTGTCTGCCAGCGCCAAGCGGGTCGTGGGCACCACCACGGAGACCTTTGTGGGCTCCATCTGTCCCCACAGGCACTGCTGCCGCTCCGGCACCTTGCCCAGCTCAGCCTCCACCCACCCCAAACCCCCCCCCAGAGCAACGAGGTTGGACCCCCAGCACGGGGGTCCCGCTTGGGTGGGACACCAGGACGGCACAGGCACGGCCTGAAATGAAGCCACATCCCAAAATCCGGGGGCAGAGAAGGGACAGCCACCCCAACAAAGTGCCCAGCTCCCTGCCAGCCCCCCCCCCCGGCAGCCGGCCAGGCTGGCAAGGGTTGGATTTGTACAAAGAGAAAGGCAAGAGGAGAGGGGCCAAGGTAGAATTAACATATCGCTGGCTCTTCAAAAGCATCAAAGGGAGATAATGGTCCGAGGGAGGATTTGAAGCGACAGCCTTGTTACAAGCAATAAAGCAGGAGGCTCCTTGCAGCAGGGCTCTGCAGAAGGTAGGGAGAATTACAAAGGCTGAGATTATAATTACAATGAAAGTCATGTCCACGATGCTGCAAAAATGATGGACTAAACAGGACCAGGCCCCCCCCCTTCCAGAGCAGGGACGTGTGTGCACGTGTGTGCACGGGAGCTGGAACACACGTGTGAGAGCAAGGAGGGGGTGGAGATGCTGCCATGAACCCACAGAGGGATGCTTGGAGGGGTGCACACACACACACACACAACCTGCAGGGAGGAAAAGCAGAGCTGGAGGGATGTGATCAAGAACACACCGCAGTTAAGTTTAAAATAAACTAGTCTTTGTGGCTGTCCCAGGAGGAGACAGGAGGTAAATGAAATCCAGGCGGGTCACTGCCCTGACCAAGGTGGATTTCCCTTGGTTAGCAAATATAACACAGATCTGTTAGTGATTAACAAGGCAGGACCAAGTGTCCTTCTAAAATGGGCAGCAGCAGCCCCAGCACGCTGCACTGAAGGGAGGACAGAGGCAGCTTCATCGGCTTTTTAATTAACTCATTTCCAGGAGTTCCAGTTCCTGATCGAGTCCCCCCCTCAGGCGCGACGTCTTGACAAACAAAAATCTCCTTGAAAAATAACTGCGAAGCGAGTTTAATCTGTTTCTCCTTATTAAAGTTTTTTTTTAACGCTTTTCAGCACCAAGAGAAACTGAATTAAAGTGGAAATGGCAAAATGACAAGACGAGAGAGAAAGAGTCGAATGCAAACAGTGACCAGGCAGTGCTGCAGATATTGTCACCTGGGGTCTCACAATTATTGCAAGGATCTCTCAAACCTGAGCAGAAGAGAGGGTAGAGATGGGATGCAGGAGGGCTGGAGCTTGTTCCCATCACACCTGGGCTCCTAAGGAGGCTTGGTGGGGCACCCAAACCAGACCCCTCCACGAGAAGGGCACCAAGGCACCCGTTTTGCTGCTCCCCTTTAAGGCACTGGCATCTTTAGGCAGAGCCTTGGGGTTTGCTCCCCCTGTCCCCAGCCCACAGAGCCTCTGATGGCCACCACAGTGTCACCAGAGATGCCACAGCCAGCTGTCACAGCGACTCAATGGGACCCTTGCCCCAGCTGCACGGCTCAAACTTTCCCTCCAGGACCCTCCACCTGCCCACACACCCTCCTCCTCCTCCTCCAAGAGCATCAGCTCTTCAGCACTAATCACAGCCTTGACCTCCAGCGTGGTGTCCCTGGGGCAGCCCAGGTGATACCAGAGCCCAGACACCTCTGGCCATC
>NW_020926015.1:0-4806 GCF_003984885.1 Neopelma chrysocephalum
CAGCATCTGCTCTTTGATTGCCCTCCGCTCTGGGTCCTGGTAGTTCTGTGTGGGAACGGGCATGCATTATGTAAAAGTCCAATTTTCTGTGGTTGCCAAGGGACCATATAATCTGTATCTCTGTGTCCAGACACGTCAGTAAAAACAGTGATGCCTGAGACAGGATGTGGCCGGCAGCGACGCGTGGCCATTAGAGGTGGATTCCCCATTTGTACCCAGAGTCTGTGCGACAGCAGAGCTGGGGGACCCCCGGCAGCCTGGGGGGGCGGGAGGGGAAGCGCGGAGAGGGGGAGCCCAGAGGGGTGGGGCTCCGAGAGGGGGGACCCCTGGGATTCCCGGCATCTGCAGCAGCCCGGAAAAGGCAGAACCCCGGCGAGGGGGCCCCCAAAACACAAGGGACCTCCAAGAGCCTGAACGGGGGGGACCCCCAGAACCCCAAAGTGCAGAGAGCAGAGGGAGTGAACTTCGGGGAGGGTTTTTTAGAGCCTTTTCCACGGGCCTGCCTCCCCTGGCTGTGGTCTCCCTGTTTCTCAGCACTGTCAGGTTTGCCCACCTGAAGCCCCCCTCCATCTCCTCCCCGCTGCTGGAACTGCTGAGGTCAGTTCTGGACTCGGTGGTGCCTCCAGCACTGAACCCCCCCATGATCAACCAGGACCTCAAGGGTGCCTGGAGGAAAATGACTGCATGCTTTTCAGAAGCAATGAAGTGCCTTTTTTCTTCTTCACAGCATCCAGGATGTCAGACTGCTTTGTGCCTCATGTTCATTTTGTTGTTGTTGTATTGGTGTATTTTATATTTGCATTCCTTTTTTCCTTCACTTGTGTTACTGTTTTCCAGAAAGGAATGTCATTAGTCATTCTATTGCTACACCAGTACCTACCATTGCTGTGTACAGACACACTGAGGTGCCACGATCACTGTGTATTTTAAGAAAATCAAGTGCCCTGCAGTGACCTGTGTGTCCAAGATGCTTCCTCAGCCCTTCTCTGGAGCTGCAGGGGCAGTGCCTTTGTGCAGAGGAGGAGGGAAGAGATTCCCAGCCCAGCAGCAGGGCCAGGGCCAAGGGCTCTTGCTCTTTCCACGTGTGGTCTTTCCAGCTCCACACTCCCCTTGCCAGGCCTGCTGTGGGTGCAAGGCCTGAGTGCTCGGGCAGCTTGGTCACAGTCCTGCTGCGTGTCCGTGCTGGGATCACAGGCAGGGACTGGCACTGCTGGCCCAGAGCTGGGCTCCACACCAGCAGCTCCATCAGCCAAGGGCATCTCCTGAGGGCAGGGCACGAAGGCTTTGCTCTTCCTCCACAGTCACTGTCAGGAATGTGCTCCGGGAATGCCCTGGCAAAGCAAATGCCAGTGCCCAGCTGGGAGTGGGAGTGTGCAGGGTGGGGGCACGCAGCAGTGTCCCTGCCCAGCCAGAGCTCCTGGCACAGACCTGAGGCACCAGCAGAGTGCTGGGCTGTGTCTTTGCTCCAGGGGCAGCCTGGGAAGGTGTCACAGGGCAGCCCCTGCCACCCCCATTCCCAGCACCGGCCTCTCCCCCCACCTGCAAGAGGCTGTTTTTCTTTGCACAGGGAGACATCAATGGACCAGGTCAGAAGTCCATGTTTGCATGGCAGTGAGAAACTCCAGCACGAGCATCACATGTGTGTGTAGGGATGAACCCGAGTGAGCACAAACACCACCAGCTGTGCCTGGGGTGCCATAAATCCAGAGGATGGGCAGTGTCAGGAGGTCACTTCACTGTGAGAGTGACATTCCCTGGGAAATCCTCTGGATGCAGCCCCGGGATGTGCTTCTGCACACAGAGCTGCCTGTGTCCATCCCTCAGGCCGTGGGGCATCTCAGACAGGGCAGAGCAGGTGACACCCCAGAGGGCTGAGGTGGCTCCAGCCCCTGGGAGCGACAGCAGGAGCCAGGGAGCCCCTGCCCCTGCTGCCATGAACTCTGTGTGTGTGCAAGGGAAGGACTCGTGTCTCTGCACAGCCCTGGGGTGTGAGCAGGGTGTGGACACCTGACAGAGCCCTGGCTTTTCTGGGTGTGACTTCAGGAACAACCCCCCCATCACGGTGACATTCATCTCATCTGCCTTGGTCAGGGCCATTGCAAACGTGTCTCTGGCACGTCACTCTCCTCTGCAGCTAACAGAGAGTGTTCTTCCTCACAGCAATCCTGCCAGGAGAGAGCAGACCAGAAGGACCTTAGCCTTCCATGGAGAAAGGGGAGTGGGATAATCTGAAATCACCAGCGGTGTTTCCCCCACTGTGAGTGGGGAATGTCCCCAACCTTCAGAAAATCTCTGCCTGTGGCGGTCAATGTTACCGGAAGAGAACCGAAAGGCATTCTGGGACTTGTAGTGCCCAGGTGCTCCATTGCGCATGCTCAATGGAGTGCTCGAATGTGATTGGTTGAGAAGGTCACATGTGATGACGCTCACGGTTGGCACTGCATATATAAGCCCTTGTTGTTCTCAATAAATTTGATTCGATTATGGGAAAAAGGGCTGACTACTCAGGAAGAATTTAGGAATATAGTTAGGTCATGTAGAAAGAAAATTAGAGAGATGAAGGCGCAACTTGAACTGAATCTGGCCACCTCTGGAGGATAACAAAAAGTCCTTCTACAGATACATCAATAGCAAAAGGAGGGGCAAGGAAAACCTCCATTCTTTAATGGACATGGGCGGGAATATGGTTATCAAAGATGAGGAAAAGGCTGAGGTATTTACCACCTTCTTTGACTCCGTTTTCAAGAGTAAGACAGGTTGTCCTGAGGACAGCTGGCTTCTGGAGCTTGTAGAAAGAGATAAGAATCTGAACAGCCCCCCTGTAATCCAGAAAGAAACAGTCAGTGACCTACTGAGCTGCTTGGATCCCCACAAGTCTGTGGGACCAGATGGGATCCACCCAAGGGTGATGAGGGATCTGGCAGAAGAGCTCACCAAGCGTCTCTCCATCATCTACCAACAGCCCTGGCTCACTGGGGAGGTCCCAGATGATTGGAAGTTGGCCAATGTCACACCAATCCACAAAAAGGGCTGGAAGGAGGATGTGGGAAACTCCAGGCCCATCAGCCTGAGCTCAGTGCCTGTCAAGGTTCTGGAGCAGATCATCCTCAGTGCAGTCCCACAGCACCTACAGGATGGAGAAGGGATCAGACCCAGCCAGCACGGGTTTAGGAGGGGCAGGTCCTGTCTGACCAACCTGATCTCCTTTTATGATCAGGTGACCCGCCTGGTGAGCGAGGGGAAGGCTGTGGATGTGTCTGTCTGGACTTCAGCAAAGCCTTGGACACCGTCTCCCAGGGCACACTCCTGGCAAAGGCTTGGACAGGGGCACCCTGTGCTGGGTTAGGAACTGGCTGGAGGGCCGGGCCCAGAGAGTGGTGGGGATGGAGCTGCATCCATTTGGGATCCGGTCAGTAGTGGTGTCCCCAGGGATCAGTGTCGGGCCCAGTTCTGTTTAATATCTTTATTGATGATTTAGATGAGGGGATTGAGTCCATCATCAGCAAGTTCACAGATGACACCAAGCTGGGGGGGAGTGTTGATCAGCTAGAAGGCAGCAGGGCTCTGCAGAGGGACCTGGATAGGTTGGAGAGTTGGGCTGATTCCAGCAGGATGAGGTTCAACCAGGCCAAGTGCCGGGTCCTGCCCTTTGGACACAACAACCCCGGGAGCCCCATGGGCTGGGGACAGAGTGGCTGGAGAGCAGCCAGGCAGAAAGGGAGCTGGGAGTTTGGATTGAAAGGAAGCTGAACATGAGCCAGAGTGTGCCCAGGTGGCCAAGAAGGCCAATGGCATCCTGGCCTGGATCAGGAACAGTGTGGCCAACAGGTCCAAGGAAGTGATTCTTGGCCTGGACTCAGCGCTGCTGAGGCCTCACCAGGAGTAGCGTGTCCAGTTCTGGGCCCCTCAGTTCAGGAAGGATGTGGAGGTGCTGGAGCAGGTCCAGAGGAGAGCAACGAGGCTGGTGAAGGGACTGGAGCACAAGTGCTGTGAGGAGAGGCTGAGGGAGCTGGAGTTGTTTAGCCTGGAGAAGAGGAGACTCAGGGGAGACCTCCTCACTCTCTGCAACTCCCTGACAGGAGGTTGTAGCCAGGTGGGGGTTGGTCTCTTTTCCCAGGCAACTGTCAGCAAGACAAGAGGGCTTGGTCTCAAGTTGTGCCAAGGGAGGTTTAGGTTAGATATTAGAATTTCTTTACAGAGAGGGTGATCAGCCATTGGAATGGGCTGCCCAGGGAAGTGGTGGATTCTCCGTCCCTGGAGGTTTTTAAAAAGAGACTGGCTGTGGCACTTAGCACCATGGTCTAGTAACCGCAGCGGTAGTGGATCAAGGGTTGGACTTGATGATCTCGGAGGTCCCTTCCAACCCAGCTGATTCTATGATTCTATGATTAATTTCATATAATTAATTTAATATAATGAAGTCAAAACTTTTAATCTTTTTAGTATGTTTTGACCCCGGTAGAGACTTTCCATCACATATACTGAGTCTCTGTTAGTCTCTTCTTTACCTTCTGGTTTCTGCAAAATATCTTTATGGTCCATAAATTGTGCATGCTAGATTTCCAACTTCAATAACACATCCTTCTCTCCCTATCAGAGTTACTTTATCAAAAATGAAAGTTTCAGTGTTTTCCCAAGCCATGCTCCCACAATAGCAGCTCATGTCAAATGCTGCTGAATGCAAGCGAAAAGCAATTTAACATACTTCTTAGGATTAATTCAAATAACTAATTAAAAGGTTAAATAAAACCATTAAAATATTAGAAAAGAGAGATCATTTCCAGCAGAGCCACAGTGGTTGCAGGA
>NW_020926016.1:0-7536 GCF_003984885.1 Neopelma chrysocephalum
GCTGGGCCACCTCCCGCTGATCCCGCAGCAGGTCCGGGGTGGATTTGAGCTGCGGGGGAGGGATAAAAACTCAGCTCCAGGCAGGACGCGAGTGCCCCCCGAGTGCCCCCCTCATTTTAGGGACCCCAGCGGGATCCAGAGCTCCCCCTTCCATACCTGCAGCTCCGCCCGGGCTTTGCTCTGCTCCTCCGCCGCCCGAATTCCCCGCTGGATTTTCATCCCTCCTCCCTCCATCCCCCCGGATCCACGCGGGGGGCTCGGTCCCGAGGGCCGGGGGCGAGTCCCGCGGCCGTCCGGGCCATCATCCCGGTGGGACACGCGGCCGTCCAGGCTCTGGGATCGCTTCCTCTCGGCCGAGGGGATGCGGCCTCTCCTGGCCGCCCTTCCCCGCTGCTGCTGCTGCCCCTTCCCGTCGAATTTGCTGATCAGCGAATCCACCGAGGACAGCGGCTTGGTGTCCACGTCCCCCCCCGCGGCCGCCTCCGGGTCCGAGGAGGGCTCTTTACCCCCGGCCCTCGGGGTTTTGTGCCCCGGGGCGACGCTCGGGGCGATGCTCGAGGCGCTGCCGCTCTTCCCACCGGCCGGGGCCCGGTGATGCTGATGCTGCTGCTCCTGCTGCTGCCGAATCCCGGGAATGCCGCGGGCCGGGAGCTCCTCCGCGGCCGCGCTCAGCAGGTCCCCGTGGGACTGCGTCCTCCGCAGCTCCTCGCCGCCCGCCGCGGGCCGGGGGTCCCGCCGGGAGCCCCCCGAGCTCCCCACCCCCGGAGGAGCCTCCTCGTCCGAGGTGCTGTAGGAGCCGTGCCGCCGCTGCCGCCCCGCATAGGGGTTCTCCGGCAGGTCCGAGTCGGAGCTGACGGAACCCGAGGGCCAGTTGGGGGTCGGGTAGGACCCGTCGCTCTTGATCTGCACCCCGAAAGAGTCGCCGCCCTTGTCGCCGCTGTTGAGGACCACGAAGGGCTGCCCGGCGATGCCCTGGACCCGCACGGCCACGCCGTAGGAGCCGGGTTTGCCCCGCGGCGGCTTCGGGGCTCTGCGGGGCTCCTGGAGGTCGTTGATGAAGCGGATCTGGACGCCGTAATCCACCGGGCTCTGCTTCTCCAGCCCCGCCGGCCGCTCCATCATCGCCGCCGCGGGCTCGGCGGCGCTGGGGGGACACGGAGAGAGAGGGGAAGGGGGTGAGTATCCCCGAATCAGGGGGAGGATGAGTATCCCCGAATCAGGGGTGGAAATGAGTATCCCCGAATCACGGGGAGGGTCCCGGCGGCGCTTTTTTTCCCCCGGCGGGACGGGAGCCAGAGGACACACGCGGTGCCAGCGCTGCGGCGTCCCCGGGACACACAGGACGAGGGGACGAAGATTTTGCTGTGACAGCAGCACCGGCAGCGCTCCGGGGTGGGGGGGGACGCGCCGGGGACGGAGAAACCCCCGCACCGCACCCGCAGCATCCTCGGCGGAGCCTCCCCCCCCCCTTCCTCCCCGCGCGTCCTGCCCTTGGGGATGCGGGAGGATGCGGGAGGATGCGGGGGGAAGAAGCGGCGCTCCCGCAGCCCGGGCTCGGCCGCCGCCGCCGCATTCCCGGTTTTTTTTTCCTGCGGAAACGCCGCAGCTTCGGCTGCGGCTCCGGGGGGCCCCTCGGCATCACCCCCCGGCGGCCCCCTCGTCCCCTCGTGGGGAGGGGACAGATATGAGCGGTGACATATTGGGAACAGCGTGATGGAACCCTCCCCCTGGGTCCCGGGGCGATGCCGGCCCGACAGGGACCGGCAGGAGCGGGGGAGGCGGGGGGGGAGCTGCCCTATAAGCACCGGAGAGGGGGGGGATAAGCGATGGAAAAGCCCCAAATCGGCCCCAAATCGCCCCTCCGGCACCGCGAGCACCGGGAGCAGCGGCAGCTCCTTTTTGTGCCGCAAATAAACCCGGAGCGCACCGAGCCCCCCCGAGCCCCGCTCGCTCCCCTCCCCGATCCCGGAGGGTGTCCCGGGGGGTGCTGGAACCAAAAAAAAACCCCAAAAGCAACCCCCAAACCCCAGGTTGGGAGTGACACACACACAGAGAGAGCTCGGAGGCAGGGATGGAGCAGGGATGCGGATGGAGCAGCGGGATCCCGGCGCGGGGATGGGATCTCGCGTCCTTGCATCGCCCCCCGAGCCCGCGACTCCTCCCGTGCCCCCACCCCGGGGAGGAAAACGGGGCTGGAGCCGCGGGACGCGGCGTTTTCCAGGGAGTCGGGTCGGGAGCAGAGCCGGGAAGGACGAGATCTTGGCCGGCCCTGGCTCTGCCGGGTCCCCACCGCCCTCCTCTGCTCCCAAACCCCGGCCCAACTCGGCAGGGGCAGCTCGGGCTGATTCCCCCGGGATCTGGAATCAACACGAGCCCGTCGGGGGTCCCAAATCCCTCCCCAGCCCCAGGAACGGCGGGTGAAGAATCCCTGGATCCCTGGAGCCCCAGGAATGGCAGGTGAAGGATCCCTGGAGCCCCTGGAGCCCCAGAAATGGCAGGTGAAGGATCCCTGGATCCCTGGAGCCCCGGGAACGGTGGATGAAGGATCCCTGGAGCCCCAGGAATGGCGGATGAAGGATCCCTGGAGCCAGCACAGGGGTTGGGAGCAGAGTCCTTGCCTCTTGAGCTCGTTATCCCTTGCCCGGTGTCGGGATAACGAGATCAGGAACTGAAACTACCCCCCGAGCCCCTAAATCCCACCGGGAGCCCCTAAATCCCACCGGGAGCCCCTAAATCCCACCGGGAGCCCCTAAATCCCACCGGGAGCCGCCGCAGCCCCTCCAGCCGCGGGGGGGGGGGGTTGGATGAGCAGCACGGGCACCAACCTGCAGCTGGAAACCGCGGCCGGGGAAGCGGCTTTGGCCCCGAATTCCGAATATTCCGAATATTCCATGGCCGCCGCTGTCCAAAGTGCGGCCGGGGCGACGAGCCCTTCACCTGGAGCTGGGTGGGAAGGGCGAGCTCAGGGCGCAGCTCCCGGCTCGGGGAGACCTTTGGATGGGCGGCGAGGGCATCATCCCAATAATCCCAGGGCCGGGATGTGCCAGCAGCGCCGAGGGACGCGGCTCTGTCCCCACCATCCGGCCTGGCACGGGAGGGGAAGCAGGTGGTGGAAAACCCGCGGGGGTTCGGAGGCGGCCGGGGCTGGCGCTGGGCTCGATCCCAGCTCGGCCGGGAAGAGGGATCTGAGCTTTTTTTTTCCAAGAGAAACCAGGGAGAGGCTTTGCCCTTCCCGCCCCGCGGCTCGGGATGCGCGGCTCTGCCCTTCCCACCCCGGCTCTGCTCCGGTTTGGGGGGCTCTGGCAGCGTTTCGGGGGGGAAAAAGGAGCCAGGAGGAGGCAGGTGAGCCAGGCCCGGCTGGTTAATCTCCCAGGAATTCCTCCCCTCCTTCTGGAAAGGCTCCAGCTCTCGCAGATAAAAGGGGCTGGGAGCCCGGATCGCATTCCTGTGTGGGAAAGCAACACCCAAAGCCGGGTTGGAAACACGGCCCCGGGAGGGGATTTTCACCGCAAACCACAAGGAAGGGAGCGGTGAAATCGGGGCTAAAAATAGGCCGGGAATTGTCCCCGGGGCCACAAAACGCCTGGATCCTGCCCCGGGATGGGCCGGGAGAGGGATGGGGGGTCCCGGGCACGGCCGGGGGCGGTGGGAGAGGCCCGTCCCCGCACCTCTGGAATCACAGAGCCGGGATGGCCCCGAGCCAGCGGCGCTCCGGGAGCGCGGCGCACACAATGAGCCCTTTGTGCCCGCCCGACGTTAACCCAGAAAGTTGTTTTGCAATTCGCGGGCGGGCGCTGGAAAAGGCCGGAGCTGCCCCGGCTCCCCCCCCTCCAGGGCCGCTGGGAGCAGGGAAGGGCGGTGGGAGCAGGGAAGGGCTGATCCTGAGCCGTGCCCGGGGCAGGGAATTGGATCAGGGGCCAAAACAAAGCCCGGCAGAAACCGCTGGATTATCCCAAACCACTCCCACACCGGCTGGTTTTGGGCTCCTGGCACCACTTGGGATGTTTCCACCAAGGGTTTTTCCAAAGCTCTGCCCCATCTTGGTCCAAACTGAGCCAAAGTCAGGCAGCAAACGCTGCTGGATTATCCCAAACCACTTCCAGCCCAGCTGGTTTTGACTCCAGGCTGTTTTCCACTGGGATTTCCCCCAAATTCCAGCCCCGTCCCAGCGCCTCTGGCTCCCTGTGTTTGCCCTCGGGGGCCAAAGTCCAGGATTTTGGGCAAAGGCACCGGCACCAAAGTCCAGGATTTTGGGCAAAGGCACCGGCACCAACCGGCTCTTCCTGCTCTGCCACAGCTTCCAGAGGCAGAAATTCCCAATAAACACACGTGATCCAGGCCGGAGGAACCCGAAACCAGGGCGCCTGCGTCACACCCGGGATGGGTGACAACGGGATCGGGGTGACAACGGGATCAGGGTGACAACGGGATCAGGGTGACAACGGGGTGATGGCACCGCCCCAGGGGCTGGGAGAGGGATATCCAGCAGGGATTGGGGCTGGGAGAGGGATATCCACATGGGATTGGGGCTGGGAGAGGGATATCCAGCAGGGATTGGGGCTGGGAGAGGGACATCCATGGGGGATTGGGGCTGGGAAAGGGATATCCAACAGGGATTGGGGCTGGGAAAGGGATATCCAACTGGGATTTGGGCTGGGAAACAGATATCCAGATGGGATAAGGGTTGGCAGAGGGAAATCCAGCTGGGATTGGGGCTGGGAGAGTCACATCCAGATGGGATAAGGGTTAGGAGAAGGGACATCCAACAGGATAAGGGTTGGGAAAGGGACACTCATGAGGGATAAGAGCTGGGAGAGAGACATCCAACAGGGATTGGGGCTGGGAGAGGGACATCCCTGGGGGATTGGGGCTGGGAAAGGGACATCCAGCAGGGATTGGGGTTGGGAGAGGGATATCCACATGGGATTGGGGCTGGGAGAGGGATATCCACATGGGATTGGGGCTGGGAGAGGGACATCCAGCAGGGATTGGGGTTGGGAGAGGGACATCCAGCTGGGATTGGGGCTGAGAAAGGGACATCCAGCTGGGATTGGGGCTGAGAAAGGGACATCCAGCAGGGATTGGGGTTGGGAGAGGGTCATCCAGCCGGGACAAGGGTCGTCCCGATGTCCCCCGGGGCTCCCTCAGAACCGATAAGAGCCGAATTCCTCCGCAGCCAGCCCGGGCCCACGGGCAGAGCCCTCGGGTTAATCATCAACCCGGGGACTGGAAAATCCCGTTCCTGCCGCTCCCAGGGAAAACAAAAGCCTGGTCCCGTCCCCTTCAGGGGTCAGAGCCCGTCACCAACCCAACCCCTCCCGGGCGCAGGTCTCGGGTTCTCCGCGGCACCGACGCGATCGATTTACACTTTCCGAGCCCTTTGGAAACCCGAGTTTTCAAAAGGAGCCGGGAACGGCCCCCGGGGGGGATAACGGGGCTCTGTTTTCACCCCAAATCCCGTCCCGGGGCGATGCTCCCACTCCAAAAAAGGTGCTGGAAGGATGTCCCGTGGACACCCCGCGCTGGCAAACCCTTATCAGCCCCCCAAAAAAACCAGTTCGACCGGTCGGGGCGGTGGGAGGGGAAGAGCAAAACCACAAACACCCTCCCGAACAAAAGCCGGGTGGCGAAGGACGAGGACGGGGACACGCGAGCGGCTCCTGGGGGGGGGAAATCCCCCAAAAGGATCCCGAGGCACCCCATGGATCGGGACGGCACCCAAAGCCCTGGATTTTTCCATCTTATTTAAACGAGCTGCTAAAAATACGGCAAAGTAGGGCAGCTCCGCACGGCAAAGCTGCGGGTTTTTAGGGGGGGAAAATGGAATTCCAGGGGGGTCCCAGAATTCCAGAGGGGTCCCAGAATTCCAGGAGGGCTCCTGCCAGGTCCCGAAGGCTCTTCCCTCCTCCTGGGATCCGTATCCGAGGAGGGGTCCCCTATAGAGGGAGGTGTAGGGGGGACCTGGGTGAGGCCCCTCCCCAAAACCCGGGGAGCGCCCGCGGGGACAATTCCCACCGGGACAATTCCCACCGGGACAATTCCCACAGGGAAAGGCGGGTCCCCTATGGAATGACAGCGCCTGGAAGGGAGGGACAGGTAACGGCGGGTCCTGCAGGGGCTGTGGGGTCCAACAAACAGGGAGAGCTCACCTGGGCGGTCCCTATAGGGCGAGAACATCCCTATGGGGGCAGCTATAGGGTCAAGGGCAGGGACAAGGTGGCACCTGTGGAGTCTCTACAGGGCACGGCGGCCCCAAAAAGGGGATTCCTGTCAGGCCCAGCCCCTGTAGGATCTGCTATAGGGGCAGGACATACCTGGGATAACAGCCCCTATAGGATCTGCTATAGGGCAGATCACACCCTCAGCTCGCAACCCCTATAGGATCTGCTGTAGGGGCAGGACACACCCGGGATAACAGCCCCTGTAGGATCTGCTATAGGGCAGGACACACGTGGGATAACAGCCCCTGCGGGATCTGCTATAGGGCAGATCACACCCTGAGCTCACAGCCCCTGTAGGATCTGCTATAGGGCAGATCCCATGGGGCGGGACCCTCTCCCGGACCAACAGGATCCCCCTCCCTTGGTTCAAGACCCCCTTCCATGGCTCAGGATCCTCTCCTGGATCAACAGGACCCCCCTCCCATGGATCAAGACCCCCTGCCATGGGTCAGGACCCCCTTCCCTTGGGTCAGGATCCCCTTCCTTGGGTCAGGATCCCCTCCCTTGGGTCAGGACCCCCTCCCATGGCTCAGGATCCCCTCCCTTGGGTCAGGACCCCCTCCCATGGGTCAAGACCCCCTTCCATGGCTCAGGACCCTCTCCCGGACCAACAGAACCCCCCTCAGATGGACCATGACCCCCTCCCCGCGGGTCAGGACCCGCTCCCGGTGGGACAGCAGGGTCGGGGCCCCCTGCCATGGGTCAGGACCCCCTGCCATGGGTCAGGACCCCCTCCCCGGTCCCTGACCCCCCCTGATCCCCCTCCTTTATCCCCCCCCCACTCACCTCCCGCCGCTCCCGCCGCCGCCACCGCAACCTGTTACCTTCCCCCAGGCCCCGCCCACCCCGCGCCCATTGGCCCGCGCCGCGCCGGGCCCCGCCCCCTGGGCGCGACCCGCGCCTATGACCACGCCCCCCCGCTCGTCACGTGGGGCTCACCTGGCGCGGCCGCCGCCACCTTGGGGAGGGACCCGCGCGAAGCGGAAGCTCCGCCACGCACAAGATGGCGCCCGAGGCCACGCCCCCCCGCCTCCCTACGGCGGCCGGGAGCGGCCGCGATTCTCTCGCCGCCGCGCACGCGCAGAGGCGCCGTGACTAAGATGGAGGGAGTAACGCTGCCGGTGCCGCGGCCCAGCGTGAGCGGCCCCTCGGCCCCGCCGCCCTTTTGGGCCGGGGGTCCCGCCCCGGGGCAAACCTACATCCCCGGGGGCACAGGGATAGGGCCCTGCTCCGGGACGCTGCCCTTCGCCCGCACGCTGTGAGAGCGGGGCCCGGGGGGAGCAGGCCGGGGATGGGGATGGGGCTGAGGGGGGGG
>NW_020926017.1:0-5140 GCF_003984885.1 Neopelma chrysocephalum
GCCGCGCTGCCCCAGCCCGCACCGAGCCGCTCCAGCCCGCGCCGCTCCAACGCCCCGAGCTGCTCCAACTCCCGCCGCTCCAGCCCTCCCCGAGCCGCTCCAGCCCGCTCCTCTCCAGCCCCGCCGCTACAACTCCCGCCGCGCTTCTCCAGCCCCCGCCGCTCCAGCCCCCGCCGCTCCAACTCCCGCCGCTCCAGCCCACCCCGAGCTCCATGTTAATTTTGGGGGTTAGACGTGCCGTTTCATTGCTGGGCTCCGAAAGCAACAGACACCCTTTCCCCCAGGAGAGAAAGGCTCTAGCCTTTGAGTCAGGGGCAGTTTCGGCGCAGGGCCCTGGCAAGCTAACAAAACCCTTTCCACGTGTACAGAAAGTTTTCCCGCCTGCACCTGACACCCAAAAGCAATAGGCTTTCTTACCTGGGGGGAATGGCTCTAACATTCTTACAAATTACAATCCCAAATACAAATTCGAATACTAAATCCAATACCAACTATAATATGTATTCTCATTAAAAGTCCTTTTCTCCATCAGACTCCTCACCGATCCTGATTTTGAGTAAGAGATACAAACCAGGTGCTTCTGCTCCCAGAGACTTTATACCTTCTGGGATTGGGCTCCTCCCTTTCCCTGGGGCCCAACGGATCCCGTTGGTCAGCCCCGGGCCTCTGGTGCCAGCCCCCCCCGCCCCAAAACCAATACAAATGAAGATTCCTCCCAGGGGAAAGGGGCCAGCACAGAAAGCTCTGGCTGCCCACGGAGTGCCCAGGCTGCGCCACCAACTGCACCTCAAAACCAAAGCTCCCAGGCTTTCTGTCCTGGGCAAAGGGCTGCTGATCCCTTTGGTCAGCCCCGGGCCGCCAGTGCCGGCCCCCGCCCCCCCCGAAACAAATACAAATGAAGATTCCTCCCAGACAAAAGGTGCCAGGACAGAGAGCTCTTGCTGCCCTTGGAGTACCCAGGCTGACCCACCAAGTGCACCAGAAAGCCAAAGTTTCCAGGCTTTCTTTTCTGTGAATAAAAGCTTTTTTTTGTGTTTTTAAGCCCTGCAATGAAACTGTGAGTCCCACTCCCTAAAATTGCACACAGATGAAGATACCTCTCAGAGCAAAGGTACCACCAAAAAGGCCTTGCTGCCCATGGAGTGCTCAGGCTGGCCCACCAAGTGCACCAGGAATCCAAAGTTTCCAGGCTTTCTTTCCTGTGAATAAGAGCTTTTGTTTGCTTTTTTGAGTCCTGCAATGAAACTGTGAGTTCCACTCCTAATATTTCACAAAAATGAACATTCCTCCCAGACTAAAGGTGCTACACCAGCAAGTTCTTGCATCCCATGGAACGCTCAGGCTGTCCCACCAAGTGCACCAGACAGCCAAAGGTTCCAGGCTTTCTTTCCTGTGAATAAGAGCTTTTGTTTGCGTTTTTAGGCCTACACTGCAACTACCAGTTTCACTCCCAAAATTCAAGATGGACCAAGATTCCTTCCAGACCCAAGGTACCACCAAAAAAGCTCTTGCTGCCCACAGAGTGCTCAGGCTTGCCCACCAAGTGCACCAGAAAGCCAAAGCTTCCAGGCTTTCTTTCCTGTGAATAAGAGCTTTTGTTTGCATTTTTGAGCCCTGCAATGAAACTGCGAATCCCACTCCCTAAAATTGCACACAGATGAAGATTCCTTCCAGACAAAGGTACCAGGACAGAGAGGTCTTGCTTCCCACGGAGTGCCCAGGCTTGCCCACCAAGTGCACCAGAAAGCCTAAGGTTCCGGGCTTTCTCTTCTGGGGAGAATGGCTGTTGTTTGCTTTTTTGAGCCCTGCAATGAAACTATGAGTTCCACTCCCTATATTCCACTGTAACAGGTCGTTAGGATACATGCCCGGAATAAAACAAGTGCACAGATATTCAAACACACAAAATATCTTTATTACAGTGAGAATAGTAATAATAACAATAAACTTAGTGAAAAGAACCAAAAACTAAAGAGATACAAAATAGCTACCTTTTTGCGTGGCCTTAAAACAAGTAGTATGAACAGCATTCAATACGGTGTAATCTTAACTGGTAAAAAGGGATACCAAAAAAAGGGATCTTAACACAATATTATGGATAACTATTAACATGATATTGGTTAGTAAAAGGGGAAATTAAAGGGAAAATACTGTAAACTACTTATTTATGTTAAAAATATTTAGTAATAAAAGGGAAGTAAAGGGACACTAAAAGTATATTAAAAAGTTTGTTCTCTCAGTTGCTTCCTATCAATAAACTGTGCTTACCCACACAGACAGGCCAGGGCTATCAGGATCTGCAGCAGCTGGTCAGTACTCATGCTTGGCGGGCGTCCCCGCAGAGCAACACAGTCTCGGTGGTAGGATGAGCATCGCTCAGCTCAGCAGTCCTGACACCCCATTTTTATCAGTTCCACGTTACACTACATAGGGCCAGTACGCAGTATAAGGTGATGCCTGAATGGCAGCCAAACACTGCCTAATCATTACCTAATGGCAACAGTCTGCGCATGCCCTACTTGTGGGGCAAGGGGTGAGCGACCCCTGCCCACATCATCTTCCTCTCCCCATCATCTTTCTCACCCCTATGTATGACCTGTACCATTGTGTTTCGAGGATAGATGTATCTATCTTGCAATATGTAGCAAAACCAAGGAAGAACTCAGCTCTGATAATAGGGGATATCAGGCTGACTTGCTAAAAAGCACAATGGAGCTTACTATTAGCTTGTGCCATGAAGTTACATTGTACCATACTCTAGATGGTTTCACATCATAATATGATTTCTTTCTCACGCCTCTATGCTCCACTGATCATCTAATTCAAAAGTATCCCCCTTACAAGCCTCCATCCCTTCCAGAATCTCTGAGAGTCCTGGTGGACTCCAGACAGATTAGTCACTGCCTAAGGGACAAAATCCAGCATATACAGGAAGGACTTAAAGTATTTCAGTTTTGAGCCAGTAGGGCACTGAAGTACTGTTGTGTAAACACCAAATAAGGAGAAGGGGAAGGAAGGAAATAGAAACTTTTTTTCTTTTGGTTGTGAATAGGTTTTTTTCATGTGAGTTTAGGTTGGATATGTGGGAAAGGTTCTTCCCTCCGAGGGTGGCTGGGCACTGGACCAGGCTCCCCAGGGCAGCGGTCACAGCACGAAGGCTGACAGAGTTCAGGCACATGACTCTTGGTGTTGGTCCTGTGCAGGGCAAAGGCTTGGACTCGATGCTTTTTACGGGTCCCTTCCAACTCAGCATATTCTGTGACTGTGCGATCAGTTCCCTCTCTTTCAGCACTTTTGTTCTTTTTAGGGATCCTTGCTGCCCGGGGGCCGAAGCGCGCCTTCTGCGCGCCTGCTTCCCTGCCCGTTCTGGCGGCCGCAGGCACGCGCTGACAGCCCCTTCCCCGCGCGGGCACGGCCGCTCGCTCCAGGAGTGCCGGGGCAGCGCCGCTGGCTCGAGGATTCCCGGGATTCCCTCGCCAGGTTCCAGCCAACGCTCCCCGCGCGCTCCTCGCCCCAGGGCCGAGCGCGGGCAGCCAATGGGAGGGCGCGGAGTGGGCGGGGCGAGGCGGGGATTGGGCGGGTCGGGGGCGGGGCCGAGAGGGTCGGTGGGTGGGGATTGGGTTGGAGCGGGAGCGGGCGGAGGGGACCGGGAGCGCTGCGGCTGAGGGACCCCCGGGCAGCGGCCCCGGGGGAGGGACCCCCCTGTGCGAGGCCCCCGGGCAGTGGCCCCTGGCGAGTGACCGCTGGAGAGCGACCCCCGGTAAGTGACCCCCGGTGAGGGACCCCCGGTGCGCGGCCCCCGCGGGGTGTCGGGCCGGGGGTGGGCGCGTTCCTTCCCCATCCAGAGCCGAGCGGGGCCGTGGCGGGAGCGGGGCCGGAGCGGAGCCGGCCGGAGGGGCAGAGGGGAGCCATGAGCCGCCTTCTGCCGAGGGGGCTGCTGGAAAGGAGCGTGCGGTGGGAGGGCCGGGGGAAATGGCCTGAGGCTGAGGCCGGGGAGCTTCAGGTCAGCTCCTGGAGAAATGTTTCTCGCTGTGTTTTTCGGGGGGTCAGGCACTGGAATGGGTTGCCCGGGTGGAGTCAGCACCCCGGGAGGTGTTTCAGAAGTTTAGTGGTTTTGGGGTTCCTGGGGCAGTGCTGGGGTGACAGTTGGACTTGATGGAATCACGGAATGTGCTGCGTTGGGAGGGTCCCATGGTGACCGTGGAGTCCAGCTCTTGATTTCTATGCACCAGTAAGGTAACTGAATCTGCATCAAACTGTTTGGCTGTAAAAACTCTTCTGCCCCTAGTCTACACTGCAAAGTAAACCAAAAAAGACCATGCGAAAGACAGGCCTGTGATCCCCACAAAGGGAAGGCAGGCAGTTACAAACGAGGACAATAAATCAAAGCTCAGAGCATCTGTTCCTGGTCACCACAGTTGTATGACACATGAAACCAGTCCTCTGTTCATTGCCCGTGTAGAACTCTCATCAAGAACTCCAAACTTTCTTGTGTGTATTTGTATATGTGTATATATATATACATATACATATTTGTGTGTATCTATATAAGATTCTGTATCTTTGGATGTGACATTGGCATGCTTTTTTTCTGTGGCAACAAGTGGACTTCAAAGGTTGCAACACTTTATGAGATCACCTTTCTGCTTATGGGTTATATTTTTTAAAGAAGGCAACAGTAAAAGAACTATTTAGCCAAATAGAAGTTAAGACATTTAGTCAGCGCAAATGCATTGATTTTTATTTACAATTGTACAACAAGTCATTCAACTCTTTGCATACTCAAAAGCTAGGTTTGAAAATTCCCCCTCAGAAATAAGAAAAACTCTTTCCCGAGGCTGTTACTTACAGCCATTTCAGAGTTTCCAATAAAAACTCACTATCCTTGAAATGCAAAGCCTGAAAAATGAAACAAGTGTTAACCTGGAATTCTTGTTGCCAGCACTGATCTGGACGTAAATTATTAGAGAGTGTAGCAAAGCTAGCAAGAAAAATAACCTTTGGCTCTCTAGCGCCGCTCTGCATTCATTGGTCATGGCACCAAAGTTTTGCTTTTCAACCCATCTGCTAAGGAAACCTTTCCAGAAATGTGAGCTTATAACACTACTTTTCTTAAGAAGTTACGAGGCCTTAATACAGA
>NW_020926018.1:0-11148 GCF_003984885.1 Neopelma chrysocephalum
GGCCCAGCGGGCCTCCTCTCCCGCCGGGTGCTGGCGAGCATCAGGTCTACCCGGTTCCGGGGCTGGCCGCCGCGGCCGCCGCCGGCGGCCCGTGCCCCCGCGGCGTCCCGGCGCAGGGCGATCAGGTCTACCCGGCTCCGGCGGGACTTAGGCGCCCGTCGGCCTTTTCGGGGTAGACCTGTTCTCGCGGCCGGCCCTGGAAGTCGGGCAAGGGGTCGCTCTCGGGCGCCGCCTCCGGTTAGGTCCTGGGGAAAGGCGGCCTGCTCTCGCGCGCCTCCCCGCTGAGGAGCCTTAAGCTTCTTTGGAGGCGCGGCGGGGCTAGGACGCGTCTGTCCGTCTTACGGGCAGGGGTTGCAGAGCAGCGCGGATTCCGAGGGCAGCGCTTCCCCGCGTCTGCTGCAAAGTGCGGCCGTTGGCGCGTGCCAGGGGCCGGCACCCCACGAGCGGCAAGAAGGGCCGGCCGGCGACAAAGCCGCGGGGCTGCCGGCCGGCTTCCTCGGGCGGGCCCGATGACGGGAGGAAGAAGGAGAGAGCCGAGCGCGCGAGCGCAGCCAGGGAGTGCGGGACTGGGACGGCCGAGGGGCACGCGGGGGCCCAGCAGCGTCCAGCCCGAGCCGGTGGCGGCTGCCGGCTCCCCGAGGGCCCCGGGCGGAGGCGGCGAGGGCGGCGAGGCGGCGGCGTCTCGTCCTTTCGGTGGCCGGCCTTAAGCCGGAGCCCGTGCGGTGGCGGGCGTTGTTGCGGGCAGTTGGCGGCCGGGGCTCGGGTGTTGGAGCCCGCGCGGGCTTTCCCCGGCCGCCTGCCGAGAGCCCCGAAGACGGCCCGGGCCTAGGTGGCGGCGCCCCGTTCTCCGCCGACGACTGCGGCGGCAGTGTCGGCAGCCTGGTGGGGGGACTGGCGGTGGGCGTGCGGCCTTGCCTGGGCCCGGCCGGTTGCCGGAGGGGCTCGGTGACGGCACTGCCCGTTGTCGGGCGAGGCGGCGCCCCGGGTGCGCCTCGGCTCTTTTGTTGGTTCCCTCTTCCTCGGCCCTAAGCCGGGGACCCGCCGAGCGGGCCGAAGGCGGCGGCCGCGCCTGCAGACCGAGAACCCGACAGAGTGCCGGGAGCCCTGGGGACGACGGCTGGTGGCGGGCGAGGCGGCGGCGCCTCGCCCCTCCCTCCTCTTTGGCCGGCGCCAGAGCCGCAGTGGCGTGGTTGCCGGAGGGTTGGGTTCCGCCGAGGTCTGCCGGTCGGAGGCCGGGTTGCGGGTGAAGTGGGGGCGCCCTCCCGGCTTTTTTTTTCCCTCTTTTTTTTTTTCCTCTGGCGGCCTTAAGCCGCGGCACGCCAAACGCGCCAGGGAAGAGAGAGCGAGAAGGGGCCTGTGGCGCCCCGCAGCCGCCGAGGCACGCGAGCCCGTGGGCAGCGAGAGGGAATCGGGGAGGGCGGGGCGCGGGCCCCGCCCCAAGCCCCGGGTGGCCGTGGCTAGCACGGTGAGCGAGAGGCGCGCGTGCTTTTTCGGGGGGTTCCTTCTCCTTCTCCCCGTCGCCGTCCCCCGGCCTTTCTGGGGGAAGCCGACGGCCGCAAGGCGGGCGAAAGCCGGTGGCCCGCGGCCCAGTCGGTTGCGCTTTCGCATGCCGGAGGTGCTGCCGGGGCGAGCGGGGCCGTCCACGGCCCGCGTCCCCCTAGCGGCGCCGCTCCGCGGAGGCGGGCGCGGGCCCGGGAGGGCCGGAAGCGTGGGTGTCCGGAGCCGGGCGTCTGCCGGCACCCGCCTCCTGCCGGGCCGGGAGTGCTGGAGTGATGTCATGGCCTATCCTCTTGTCATAGTTTTTAAAAGAGATGTTAGAATTTTTTCCCTAGTGTCCCATTTTTCCTGCTCCCCCCCCATGCATCTGTTTCTTTTGAGATGGGGGTAGTTGGGGAGGGGGTGGGGGATGGAGTGGAGCTGCACGTGCTGGGAGCATAGGAATGGGGGAAAGGGGAGGTTCCCTGGAAACCTGCTTACAGCACGGCATGGAAGTCTTTTGTTTGGAGGGTTTTTTGGGGTTTCGTTCACCGACTGGACAGAGGGGGGGGGAGGCCTGTTTCGGCCACATTCTTTTCTTTTCCTGAGAGAAAGTTTTTTCCCCACGTGTGATGGTTTCAGTCTAGGCCTTCCTGGAGACCAGTTTGTAACCAGGAAGGAACTCAGAAGGTGAACACGGAAGTATTTCATGCTATTCCTTTACGTAACCTGGGGTACAAATAAGGCATAGATAAGAGGGCTCGCTCTCTCCCTTTCCAGTGAGGTTCGAGAACGGTGGGTCCCTGTCTTGGTCTGGCTTATCTGGAGCTGAGGCCTACAGTGACTGCTGTTATCTGCCACGTGTGAGGGGAGAGTGCTGGACCGTATCCAGCCGTCCTGCTTCTCTCAAGGGAAGTGGTGAGATTTTGCCAATTCTTTAGTTTACTGGTTACGGGGTTTTTAGATCGTGTAGACCTGTTTTGTTTTTGTTCCTTTTTGTCCTATTTTGTCCTTTTTCCCTTATCCCTTCCCCTCTTCCCTTTGGGAAGCTATTTAGGGTTTCTGGGGTTATAGATATATATATATATAATATTCTCACTGTATATACCTGTTTCATATGTAAAATATATATTTTTGCTAGAACTTTGGCTGCTTGGTTTTTTTTCCCTTCCCTCTCTGGGAAGCAGACCCTGTTGTCAAGTTTCGGAGACTGGGCAGGAAGCCAGCTCGAAACTTGCACACCACGGGACATCTTGTGGAGGACGACTGAGAGACAGAGACTGGCCCATCTCAGAGCGAAGTATTCTGCCTTCGAGACCACCTGTGGAAGAGGACTCTTTCATTGCTGGCTGCGAAGCCATCGGTGGCTGCAAGCACACATGGCTGCAAGCAGATCTTGAGCTCCCGGGACATTTTACCTTCAGTGCCCCCCACCCCCCTGGGTTGTCGCGGGTTTCTCCCCCCCCACCTGTGGAATTGAGACTTTGTTTTATTTCTTCTGAAAGTCTTTGATTGCACCATTCCTTGTTTATTCAGATTTTGTTAATAGAAAAACTGTTCTTTTCCTTTTCCACAATTCCACCTGAAGTTTCTTAATTTCTAAGTTGTAATCTTGTTAAACTAAGACACCTCTCCATTCCAGAAGGGCCCTTGGCAACCAAAGAAACAAAGCCAGATGCCCCTACACTGCAGCTGCATCTGTGTTCCATGGCTCCCTGTGTGATGTCACATTTTGTTACAACGGCCTATCCTCTCCATTCTGGAATGGTCCGTGGAAACAAATGAACAAATGCCACAAGCCCCCACATTGCAGCCCCACCCATGTGCCATAGGCCCCTTTCTGTTGTCAAGGCCTATCCTCTCCATTCCAGAGTAGCTCCTGGAAAACAAAGAACCAATGCCTAACACACTCAGAGTGCAGCTCCACCTGTGTTCCATGGTCCTCTTTGTGATGTCACGGCCTATCCTCTCCAATTCGTAATGGCCCCTGGAAACCAAAGAACACATGCCCTACTCCCCCATATTGCAGCCTTTCCAGTGTTCCATGGGACCTCCATTCCCATGGCCTATCCTCTCCATTCAGGAAGAGGCCCTGGAAACCAAAGAACTACAACCCAACACCCCCATATTGCAGCCCCACCTGTGTGCCATGGGCCCCTTTCTGATGTCACGGCCTATCCTCTCCATTCCAGAGAGGCTACAGGAAACCAAAAAACCAACGCCCCACGTCACAGTGCAGCTCCAACCCATGTGCAACAATCCCCTTTGTGATGTCACAACCTATCCTCTCCATTTCGGAATGTCCCCTCGACAAAAAAGAACACACAACCCACTCCCCCATATTGCAGGCTTTCTTGTGTGCAAAGAGCCCCCTTTGTGATGTCACAGCCTATCCTCTCCATTCCGGAAATGTCCCCTGGGAACCAAAGAATCAATGACCCACAATGTCAGAGTGCAGTCCCACCCATGTGCCATGGACCCCTTTGTGATGTCACAGCCTATCCTCTCCATTCCAGAATGGCCCCAGGCAGCCAAATAACCAATGCCTCACACCCCACAGTGCAGTTCAAGCCATTTGTAAGGTTGCGCCCCTTTGTGAGTTCACAGTTTATACTCTCCATTCCTTAACAATCCCTGGAAACCAAGGAATACGGAACCCACTCCCCCTCATTGCAGCACTACCTGTGTTCATTGGGACCCTTTGTGATGTCATGACCTATTCTCTCCATTATGGCATGTGCCCTGCAAACCAAAGAACCAATCCCTCACAATATCAGAGTGCAGCCCCACCTATGTGCCATGGGCCCCTTTGTGATGTCATGGGCTATCCTCTACATTCCGGAATAGCCCCTGGAAACCAGAGAACTACTGACCCACAGCCCTAGAGTGCAGCCTTCCCTGTGTGCTTTGGGCCCCTTTGTGACGTCACGGTCTATCCTCTCCATTCCAGAATAAGCCTGGGAACCAAAGAACCAGCACCCAAAACCCTCACTGTGCCATGCCAGCTGTGTGCCATGGGGCCCTTTGTGATGTCATGGACTAACCTCTCCGTTCCGGAATGGCCCCTGGTAACAAAAGAACCAACGGCTCACAACCCCAGTGTAGCCCAACCCATGTGCCTTGGGCCATATTCTGATGTCACAGCCTATTCTATCCATTTTGAAATGGCCCCTGGAAACAAAAAAACCACTGTCCCACACCCTCAGAGTGCAGCCCAACCCATGTGCTAAGGGTCTTTTTGTGATGTTATGGCCTGTCCTCTCCATTCCGGAATAGCTCCTGGAAACCAAAGAACCAATGCCCCACAATGTCACAGTGCAGTCCCACCCATGTGCCACGCGGCCCTTTGTGATGTCACAGCCTATCCTCTCCATTCCGGAATAGCCCCCGGAAACCAAATAGGTAACGCCTCACAACCCCGAAATGCAGCCCCATCCGTGTGCCATGGGCCCCCTTGTGATGTCACAACCTACCCTCTCCATTCTGGAGTAGTCCCTGGTAACCAAAGAACCAAAGCCCTACAACCCCTGAGTGAAGTGCCACCTGTGTGCCATGGGCCCCTTCGTGCTGTCACAGCCTATGCCCTCTGTTCCAGAATGGGCCCTGGCAACCAAAGCACCAACACCCCACAAAGTCAGAATGCAGGCCCGCCCATGTGCCATGGACCCCTTTGTGATATCACAGCCTATCTCTCCATTCTGGAATGGCCCCTGGAAACCAAAGAACCAACACCTCACACCCCCACAGCGCAGCCCCACCTGTTTGCCGTGGGACTCTTTGTGAAGTCACGGCCTTTCCCCTAGGAAAGAAAGCCTGGAACCTTCGGGTTTCAGATGCAGTTGGCATGCCACCCTGGGCACTCCATGGGCAGCAAGAGCTTTCTGTCCTGCCACCTTTTGTCTGGGAGCAACCTTCAGCTGTGTTCAATTTGGGGAGTCAGACTGGCAATTTCAGCACAGGGATCCTGCAAGCGAATGATAGCTGCTCCCAAAGGGAACAAAAGCCCGTAACTTTTAAGTTTCAGGTGCAGTATGTGGGACACCCTGAGCACTTCATTGGCAGCAAGAGCTTTCTGTCGTGGTACCTTTTGTCTGGGAGGAATCTTCATTCCTATTCAATATTAGGAGTTGGACTGGCAATTTCAGTGCAGGGCTCTTACAAGAGAATGACAGCCGTTTCCCCCAGGAAAGAAAGACTTAGCCTTGGTCTCTCAGGTGCAGCTGGCGGGACACCCTGGCCACTCTATGGGAAGCAAGAGCTTTCTGTCATGGCACCTTTTGTCTGGGAGAAGTCTTTGTTCATGTTCAATTTGGGGAATAAGACCAGCTATCTCTGCACATGGCTCTGGAAAGCGAACCACAGCACATTACCCCAGGAAAGACAGCTTGTAGCCTTGGAGTCTTAGGTGCAGGTGGTGGGACACCCAGAGTACTCCATGGGCAGCAAGAGCTTTCTGTCCGGCCACCATTTGTCTGGTAGGAATCTTTGTCCATATTCAAATTTGGGAGTTGGACTGGCAATTTCAGCGCAGGGCTCCTGCAAGTGAATGACAGCCCTTCCCTCCAGGAAAGAAACCCCTTTACCCTCGGCCTCTTTTCCTGTTCCTTTAAATACAACCTGCAGAGGAGCTTTCTGGGATCTCTTCTCTTTGGAATTGGGAAGATAGACCTGCTCCCATGTTTAACACCCCAGGTAAAACCACCCTTTTAACACCTTTCCCAATGCCGAGATTTTACGGGTGTCCCGTAAATATCGCCTAACCTTACCCAAGCCCACAAACCATGACAGAAGCCTCTCAGCCTCACACTGCGTCCTTCTGATTGGTGTGTCTTATGTGCAGGCAAAATGCCTTAAAATCAAGTACCCTAAATTAATGGCCTATTCTTTTTCGCAGAAAAGAAGGTGTGGTGAACTCTCCAGACCAGGGAATTGGAAGATCTCCCCGAAACTCCTTTGGTACACACTGCAGGGCCGATGATTCATCTAGTCTGCCGTGTCGGCATTGCTTTATCTCATCTGGGTCCCCAGAAACTGCCAGTGAAAGCCGGGGAATAAAATCTCTAATCAGTTGGTTAGATTCAAGAGGTGACCTTACTTTATTCAGTGCTGAAGGGACACAGGAATTGCTCTCTAAGACATGTACATCAGTTCTCAAAACTTTTAACTATTTATACATTTTAGCAAACAAAGGAATTCATGTCCATTGGCTTACCAGTTCTCTAGTTCTCTGCATGAATTCTTCTTCTCTCTTCTATTGGCTATCCATTTCTCACTTTGCATAATACTTAGTCCACAGTGTTTGTCATTTTCTTATCTTTTCCCTAGACAGGGAGAGTCTCAGTAATCATCTGTGTTAGTTTTGTCTTCATCTCTGTTTTCTCTAAGGGTCTTTGTGGTTTAGAAATTCTGCATTCCAGGTCTCAAAAATAGATTTGTCTGCCTGGTCTATGACCCCTGAAGTATGTCAGGCCTTAAACTTTTACTTTGTTTTTCTAACAAATGGACATGGCCCAGAACTTCTCTATCATCCATTGTCTATTTCTCCGATTCAATCTCCTGCCAACAATTTCTCCCCATTGCTGCATGGGCTATTCTATTATCAAGCAATAGAACTTGTTGGGTAACAGGCCTAGTCCTGTTTCATATTTTTCTTGGGGATCTGCATGAGGGGATTGAGTCTTCCATGAGCAAATTGGCAGATGACACCAAGTTGGCTTGTACTGTTGATGTGCTGGAGGGTAGGAAGGCTGTGCAGAGGGACCTGGACAGGCTGGACCTCTGGGCCAAGACCATGGGCATGAGGTTCAAGAGTGCCTTTGGTGCCTTCGGCCACAATAACCCCCTGCAGCTCCAGGCTGGGGGCAGAGTAGCTGCAAAGGGTGCCTGTGGGAAAGGCCCTTGGGGTGCTGGTCAACAGAGGCTGAACCTGCACCAGCGGGTGCCCAGGTGGGCAAGAAGGCCAACAACATCCAGGCCTGTATCAGAAATAGTGTGGCAGCAGGAACAGGGCAGTGATTTTTCCGCTGGACTGGGCACTGGTGAGGCCAGTCACACACCTGGAGTGCTGTTTCCAGTTTTGGGATCCCTCAATTCAGAAGAACCTTGAAGGGCTGGAGTGGGTTGAGAGCAGGCCAATGGAGCTGGACAAGGCTCTGGAGTGCATGTCCTGTGAGGAGCAGCATAGGGAGCTGGGGTTCTCCAACCTGGAGAAGAGGAGATTTGGGGCTGACCTTCTCCCTGTCCACATCTTCCTGACAGGAGGGTGGAGCCAGGTGGGGGTCATCCCCTTCTCCGAAGCAACAGGCGACAGGACAAGAAGACATGAGAACCTGCCTCTCAGGGGATGTTTGTCAGGGACAGGAGCAGGACTTTTTGGATAGAAACAGGGATTAGGGATTGAAATGGGCTGCCCAAGGAGGTGGTGGAGTCACCATCCCTGGAGACGTTTAAGGAAAAACTTGACATGGGACTTAGTGCCGTGGTCTGCTTGACGTGCTGGGGATGGGTCGTAGGCTGGACGCCAGTTGATTTCACAAGTCTCTGCCAATCTTGTGGATTCTGGGCTTCTGTGCCATCCCAGCCTTTGGGGACAGTGTGCTGGTGGCTCAGAGGCTCTGTCCTTGCCTTGCCTTGCCCTCCCCATCTCCTGGCTGCCAGGCAAGGGCCTTGTGACATCACAGCCTTTGTGGAACAGCGCAGTGGCTGAAAACTGTCAGCGCTCTGTCCCCGTGCACAGAGCCTGGGCAGAAGTCGGCTGGGAGGGACGGCCAGAGACTGTGCAGAGGTGTCAGCTCATCCCGCAGCAGCACGATGCCCAGCCAGGGCATCTCCTGGCTCCTCAGGCTCTCTGTGCTCCTGCTCTCACCTGGCAGACTTCACCCTTGCAGCCATGCCACAGGTGCCATTGCTGATAACCAGGGTTTTCCTTGGCTGGCACCTTGCCATAAAAGGCAGGAGAGGCTGGAGAGAGGGGAAGGAGGGGGATCAGGCCGGTGGGATGGTGCTGGTTGGTTGTGAGCCTGCAGCTGGCAAGGCCTCGGGCCAACATGGTGTCAGGTAAGGACTGAGAGCCCCCAGGGAGGAGGAAAGCTGGGCAGGCCCCAAGGCTCCTGGGCCTCTTCCTTGCCAGCCCTTTGCCCAAAGCCCCAAAGCAGAGGTGGGGCTCAGCCCCTGCACAAGAATTGGGCACAGGCTGAGCCCCAGGGACACCAGACCCAGGTGACCTGAGCTCTTCTTCCTGCAACATCTGCCTGGGGCAGCCCAGCCAGGCCTGAGTCTCTCCAGGAGAGGCCAAGCCCAGCCAGAGAGGGCTCAGCCCTCTGAGGCTGCACTCACTCCAAAGGGAACAAAACATTGGCCTAGAGGACATCCTGCCCCCAGATGGAGAACTGCAATTGTCAAGAATGAAAAACTCACCCCTCTTCATTATTCAAGAAATGTTTAGACCTCTTTACTAAAAGCATCCAGGACTTGGGTCACTCTCTCTCTGACAAGGGTTTGCAGGGGCTGCTTGGTAAAGTGAAGCCCTGAGGCCCCAGTGCAGATGGGTGGGGCTGCACTCTGTGGGTGTCGACCTTTGGGTCTTGGGTCCCAGGGGCCAGCAGGAGTCAGTAGCCGGACTGGGGACGAGGGGCAGGACGATGGCTGGGATTGGCTCTGGTGCCTGGCCCAGAAAATGGAAGTGTCCCCATGGGGGCAGCTCTAAAGGGCCCGAGAAGTAAATGCTGCCCCAGTGCAGCCTGTGGCAGTGGTGAGTGTGCAGGGGGAAAAGGCTGGGCCAGACGAGGGCTGGGGAAGAATGACCACGCAGGGGGAGGGATCTCCCCCTGCCTCCAGGGCCCAGCCCCTGATGGGAGGGCCTTGGGCAGGGCCTGGTGCGAGCGCAGGAATCTCTGAGCCAGCTGAAGGGCTATGTTTTTGGAAGGTGGATTGACAGGTGCAGCTCTCTGCAAGATAAGTTGAGGGCTCTGAGCCAGAGTGGGCATGATAGCGGGGTACAGGCTTGCGAATTGCTGGGGGGGCTTTTGAAATGAGCGCAGGGGAAAGGGATGTCTAAGAACAAGTCCCTTAGGAGAGGAAAGCAGAGAGTCTTAGTCTTGATCCCAGCACAAAAGTTTGCAGGGCACAGCGTAGAATATCGCCCATGTAAGATTGTTCTGCATCCCTCCTTGCAGTTCTGACAGGCAATTCTTGTCAGAGGTCATTCTGTGAGCATCTTTTTGTTCTCTCTTTCGAGGTGGGATGCAAGTGGTGGGGCGGGCTATTGGCACTGGAGGACAGACGAGCAAGGTGAGCATTTTCCTGACAGTCTGAATCAGATGTTACTTCTGGCTGGCTGTATCACTGGTGAATATAAGCGCATCCCTTGTCATTTGTTTTTTTTCCTGGTGGTACACAACCCAACAAGCATCAGCAGAATGGGAAGGAAGTCCTTGCAGTAAGAGGTCAGTATAAAGGAACCTGTGAGGGGAACGTTGGTCAGAATGTTGCACTCTGAGTCGATCCATCAGTATGTGCCTTTGCTTCTGTGATTTCTTTGCAGTGGCCGTCCGTATTCCCAGAGGAGCAGAGCCACAGGCCGAGGAGCCGAGCGACAAGGTCAGGTGCTCTTCTGCTGGCCTGGTGGGCAATGGCAGGGTATTGCAGGGCTCAGCAATAAGCATTCCCCTCTTCTCTTTGGAGATGCCGTCCCAGTAGCCTTTGGCAAGAGATGAGCGTTCCAGGTGAGTCGGGGAGGTAGCGAGGAGGAGCAGGGGTCCAGGGAACTTTCACAAATGCCACAGAATGTTTTCTTCCCCTATTCCAGGTGTTCCATGCAATGAGAGCCGAAGGCTGTGACTCTGGCTGGAGCCAGAGCCTCGAGGACCTCAGAGCACTTAGGAGAGGGTGAGTGGCGGAATGGTTGGGGTTTGGCCGATGTGCTGCTAAAGTCATGTGTTGATTTTGGTTTCCTTTCTTGGAGCTGACAAAGAGAAGAACCCAGCGACTGCAGGAACCTCTGAGCCAGCTGAAGGGACATGCTTTTGGAAGGTGGATTGACAGGCCCAGCTCTCTGAAAGATGAGGGCTCTGAGCCAGAGAGGGCTCAGAAGTTGAGAGGCTGAGTTTTGACCCCAGCACAAAGGTGTGCAGGGCAGAGCAGAGAATATCGCCCACCTAAGGTTCTTGTGGATCCATCTTTGCAGTTCTGACAGGCACTTCTTGTCACAGCCTATCCTCTCCATTCCAGAATAGGCCCTGGCAACCAAAGAACCAACACCCCACACCAGCATGGTGCAGACCAACGCATGTGCTTTGGGCCCTTTTGTTATGTCATGGCCTATCCTCTCCATTCTGGAATAGCCGCCGGAAACCAAAGAACCAAGCCCCCACCATGTGACAGTTCAACCCCATCTGTATGCCAAGGGCTCCTTTGTGATGTCACAGCCTATCCTCTCCATTCCAGAATGGGCCCTGGCAACCAAAGAACCAACGCCCTACAACCCCAAAGTGAAGTGTGCTGTGGGCCCCACTGTGATGTCACGGAATATCCTCTCCAGTCTAGAATGGCCTCTGGAAACCAAAAATCCAACGCCTCACACCCTGCAGTGCAGCCCCACTCATGTTCCATGGGCCTCTTTGTGATGTCACGGCCTATGCTCTCCATTCCGGAATGGCCCCTGGAAACCAAAGA